>NW_027617885.1:0-93170 GCF_964187855.1 Myxine glutinosa | reverse complement strand
ATACACCAACCCACGAGTGCCCTGTGGCCCTACGGCCTTTAATAATGTGCAGAGCACCCCATCCAAGCACCAAAAGCACCACCCCATACGCACAGTCAGCACCATCCGGTGCACCAATAAAGTGTTCAGTAACAATGCACAATTAAGTGTCCATGGTCACCGGTGGTGTCGCAGCCGGCCGATGTTCTGCCGCTGGTCTTGCCTTCATGGAGTGCACATGGCCTTCTGGCTTCTTTAGAAATAAAGAAAGGCGCCAACCGCGTCCATTCCTGAATTGTGGCCGTCAGGGGGGCCAACTAAAAGTGGTTCACCTGTATGGCATAGGTGCCACGTTGACCCAGAGGTCCATCCACGGGTGGTGCTTGCCCGCAAAAGAACTGCGGTCCATGGTGGGCGGCCACAAAAATTGCGGTCCATATGGTGTATCGATCCAGGCAGCAAGCAGCGGAAGTACAGGCCCACAACTGCGGAGCCAGCACCTCTCTCTCCTCTCTCTCTGCCCCAAAGCCAGATCCTCGGAGGTGGGAGACAAAAGAAGCAGACAAGTGAGTAAGGTGGTAAGGGCGCAAAAGTGCATGCAATACAAGGTAATGCACACTGGGGGCACATGGGAACCAGGTGAGACAGGTACGTTCCTACCGTACACCCCCCCCCCCCACCAGGTAACCTACATTGCCCCTCCCTTACCCCTTACTGTATCCACAAAACACAACACTACCCATAAACATCTACTTTACACATCAACAAACGTCCCTACTGTCTTTCCCGTTCCTCCCATAAACCAAATTCGTCTTCTCTCCCTCCTAACCAATCAAATTTGCCATTTCCAACTCAACATCAAAATTTGCCATCTCCAACTCAACATCAAAACTGGCCATCACCAATTCATCATCAGTCCCTCCTAAGGAGGGAGAGATGGAATCACCCCAATGTCTCATCCACGTCGTGATGCGTCTCACAAATCCACACAGCAATTCTCCTTTCCTGCAACACAGAACAAAGGAACACAGGTGTGGAGTCATCATCATCACCTCAGGTAAGTGGCTGCGTATGGTGCGACAGGTTCATCAATCCTAACTATTTCCTAAATGACTTTAACAACTTTACATTACCCGGGGTCTTTCTCCTGCCAAACCATTGGCCCTCATTACTCTATGTGGTTCGAAGAACCAAAATCCCATTGACCATCTGTGGTGCACACTATCAAGTTGGGTCTCACTCCCCGATTCAACACTCGGTGCCCCCGCACAATTTCGGTGGCTGGGTCGTGTGACGCTCCCAGCTGGTCCGCCCACCTGCACACCTCCACCACTGTTGTTGCCTTCCGAGCTCACCTGCTCCTCACCCTAACCTAACTAACTGGGGAAGGCCCTCTCGCACTCTCACCCCCTCAGTGCCCTCTCTGGCACGGGCTGCCCGATCCACACCCGGGATCCTCAGGCACCCACTGACACTAACGGCTCCCAGAGCCCACCTGCGGCCTCACCTGGCCGACATCTAACAGTGGCGGAGTGCCCAACCATTCACACTCATACTAACAGGCCACACGACCAGCCAATTTCACCACACCAATGCACCCATCCACAATACCATTCTGCAACCGCACCACAAATGCCAATATCCAACCACAATTTACCTATACCTTCTAACTATTCTTTAAACTACCCTCCCCGGGTACTCATGAAAAGGGGTCCACTCTTCCCCCATCCACACCTTTGCACCATGCACACCACTCCGTACCACTTACTCCATGTATTCCACACACCTATACATGCACACCTGTGCTCTCATACTTGGTGCCGCCTGCACCCTTCTCTCCCCCAAGCACATTCGCGCTGATCCACAACACTCACTACTCATACACTGCTCCACACACCTGTCCAGTTCTCACACAGCATCATCTCATCTAACTACTCCCCTCTGAAACTTGCGCTTCCCAGTCGTCCCTTTAAACTATTGCGCTCCCTCGTCATTATCATCCACTCTAATCTACCTGCATCCCCACTACAGGTATCCTTGTCACTAACTAACCTTAACGTTACCTAATGTCATCTTCGCTAGATCCCTACACACAATATCCTAACCCACCCGGGCTAGTTTTCACTGCCATCAACCCCATAATCTATAGCGCATTTGCCCCCATTTGTGAGGGATGACAGAGTTGCCATCCCACCACATCGGGCATCTCCCACTACCAATTTTGCACATCAAATTTCAACAAATCAAAAATTTGCCAATCACTACCCATCATCTGCCAATCATTACTGCCAATCCTTTGCCAATCATCAAATTTTGTTTTTCTAATTTCGGGGCCAAAACACTATCCTCGTCATTACAGTCTACTTACTAATGCCTCTCGGTGCGCCAATTCACTTCCACAGCCCGGCTTCGTACAGCCAAGCCATGAATGCGGGTTGTTTGGTGCCAGCGGCTGGATACGTCCCGCATTCGGTGCAGGGAAGGAGGTTTACCCGGGCCGAGGTCCCACGCACCATCTCGGCACGGAGCCATCCCATGGCCCGATCTCGACCTGCCGGAACGTCTCCACAAAAAGTGGTCGCCATGACGACCCTTCCTATCGGGCTGCCCGTTCCGCCTAGCGGAGCACGGACGCGGCCGTTCCCAGCGCGACCCAGCGTGGATCGCGTACGGCGGTCCTTTCGAACCCGCCGTGGCTCGGATCCCCGCTGGTTCTCGTGGCACGCGAAGCCCGGCACGCACCGAGGGCCCGATTCGGCTAACTGTCGTTCTAACCGCTAACCCGGTTACCGTCGATGCCTCACCTGCATGCTTACACGCTACCCCTTTCTTGCCCATACATCCAGCTGTTCCCATGCTCCTCGTCGTACCTTCTCTAACACACCCAGGTACACTCATTCCACTCACAGCCTTGGTCACACACCTGACCACCGAACACTTTGGCACACATTCGTTGGTCGCACACCTCACCAACACACCTCTTCGTGCCCCTTCCTCGGTCACCTCCTCTGTGACAATCACAGGTGTGCTTTCACTCGCACACCCAACCACGTGCCTCACTACCAATTCCAGCGTGCATTCCCACACACGCTCTACCATTCCAGGTGTGCTTCCTTTCTCACCTGTCACAACCAACTCACGCTCCGTGTCACTCTTACTACTCTCACCTCCACTCTTGACAGCGCACTCTTTCCTCATGCACCCGTCCGTTACACACCTTTCTCGCGCACACTCTCCCGTTACACCCTCTGTAACACTCACCACAGGTGTACACTCTTCCTTACTTTTGACAGCGCACTCTTTCCCCATGCACCTGTCCATCACACATCTTTCTCGCGCACACTCTCCCGTTACATCCTCTGTAACTCTCACCACAGGCGTGCATTCTCCCTTTACATCCTCCGTAACACTCCTCACTACGCGCTTCCATGTGCTCCCTCGCACACGCGCTACGACCGACTCACTCTCGACAGCACACTCACTCCTCGGCGTGCACTTTTTCCTCACACACCCCATGGTCGGACATTCTCTCACACCTCGTTTTTCGCACACCAGACCTGTCGCACACTTCACCAACGGCCTCTCACGAACACCCGGGTCCATCTCGACCCCCAAGCTCATTAAATCACCTGGCGCATCATACGCACGACCATATTGGTCACCACTTACACCGGGTCCTCTTTCTCTTTGCTTCTCCTCCATCACCTGCGAATCCCTCATCCGGTTAATGAGCACATCATCACGATCCGAACACAGACTTTGGACCAATTCTTTTACCTCCTCTTTTATCTCTTTCTTATCCCCTCTCCGTCGCTTCTTAATTTCGCTCACCCCTTCTTCCACTTCTTCTAATTTCTGCTTCACCTCTTTTATTTCCCGGTGCGTCTCCTCAAGTTCGTCCTCTAAGGCTACCTTGACCGTTTCCATGTGCGTCCTCACCTGCCGGTCCTTCGTCTCCATTACCTCTGTCACCTCGTCCAACCTCGTTGTCAGTCCCTCACGTACGATCTGACATTGCCTCTGTGTTGCTATCAAGTCATTTTTTATGTCGTTTTGTGTCGCTTTTAACCCTCCTAATACCGCAGTGTTCCTTTGAACCTGCTCCGTTAGTTCTTTTTGTCCCTCCGTCAGCTGTTCCACTTCCAGCGTCAACTCCTCTATACCACCTTGCAATTTTACAGTCCCCTTTCTCACCTCCTTCTCCATGCACTCCTTACAGTGCCTCACCTCCTCGCGCACCCCTCCGACCTCCTCACTCACACCTCTTCTGATCTCCTCTCCCATCACTTGCATCTCCTGCCCAGATGCCACCCTCATCTGCTCCATTTCCTCCCTGTGAGCATCCAATTTAGTTTCTACCCCCATTCTGACCCCCTCTATCTGCTGCCCCATTTTTTAAACTTCCCTTTCCGCTTGGTCCCTCATGTCCCTCAATTTGCCTTCCATACTGTTTTCTAACCCCTCTAACCCATTTTTCACTCCCTCTATCTGATTCTCCTGGGCAGCCATTCTATTTTCCACCCCCATTAACCCATGTTTCACCCCTTCTATGCCATTGTCTAACCCCTCTAATTTCTTGTCTAATCCCTCACCGGTACCCCTCGCTTCGTCCCTCATTACCCCCATTTGGCCCTCCAATCGCTCACCCTGAGCATCCATCCGGTTCCCCATTACCCCCATTTGGCCCTCCAATCGCTCACCCTGAGCATCCATCCGGTTCCCCATTACCCCCATTTGGCCCTCCAATCGCTCACCCAATCGCTCCCTATCAGCCATCATCTCGTCCTTCTGCAGGTTGAGGGACGCCTGCATTTGTACCATAAATTGCTCCATGAGGGCCTGCATTTGGGCCATCCCTCCCACTTGTGCAGCGGGTGCGGCCGCCGTAGCCATGTGCGAGGCGCCATTTTGCGCGCCCGTAACCTCGTGCGCGAGGACGCCATTTTGCGAACCTGCTGCCCTCACTGCTTCGCTCACCTCATGTCCCTCAATTTGGTCCTGGATCGACCCTGCCTCACTCTCCTCTACCGGAACCCAGCCGTCTTGATCTGCCATAGCGCGACTTTCAAAATTCGGGTTTTTATTTTAAAACAAAACAAATTTCACACTGCTTGTAATTTTGAGCGCGTTAAGCGCGCTTCGGGTCCAATCTCACTTCCTGACACCAATTGTTACGGACACGGCTTCAGATGTTGCTTGACCGAGCGGAATGGCCGCCGTGTTCGCACAGTTTACCCGATTACCCCCAACTCACCCGATTCCACTCGAACGTTGGCCAAATCGCGCTACGCTAAATCCATGATGGAAAGGACACAACGACTGGGATAAATGAAACGACGCAAGGGGGGTACAGTTCTCAAGACCTCCGGAGGAGGATATAATTAGTGGTGGAGAAAAGGGGTAGATTACAAGGTAGAGTGAGGTAAAAGACACAGAAGAGATAGGCACTTAGATACAATCTTATCTATCCCAGACAGACCACAGACAAACGGAACAAGACTGACTTACACAGGGATTGATGGCAGGGAAGGACAGGCAGTCGATAGCACAAGGTGCACCTTGGCTCAGGGACAGGATAAAGCATGGTCCAGTCCAGAGATGTGGGGAGGTGTCACAGCGCTCGGAGGTGGCGTCCTCTCTCCAAGCTCAGCGCGCATCTGACGTCACCTCCCTCTTCCTGCGCATGCTCAGCGGGGAGTCACACGCCCTCGGCTCGTTGGCTCCGCCCCAGATGGGACCGGTCCGCCGCTTCTATTGGGTGCGGGGGTTACCGGGCTCCGCCCTTGACGAGGAGCTGACAGCGAGCCCCTACTTGGTAACCCCGTCGAGCACATGCTCGATGGCGGCTCGTTGGAAAGGCCTGGTGCACTCCCAACACCCCCTACCAACCAAGCCGGAGTGAGGACGCACACTCCCCGTGCCGCCGCCGTTGTTGTTGTTGTTGTTGTTGCTGAACCGTGAGGAAGAGCTGCGGGGAGGTATTGGGAGGTCCTAAACTTCCTAACAGTGCCATACAATCACATTCTGGTGCAACGAAGAGTCAGAATTAATGGAAACGAGTCCTTAACTGACATAGACTAAGAATAACTAGCAAGATGTCCTATAGTTGTCTTACATGAGATGCGGTGGACCTGGATGCGACATTTAATGGGGGAAATAGGGGGAGGTCGGGTCTACAGAGTGTTGTTTACAGAAAATGGGACTAGGGAATGGGGGGATTGGGGATAGTTGGGAAGTATTGAGGAAATAGGGGAATATTTACAAGCGGATATGGATGGATGTAAATCCCATATCCGCAACAATATATATATATACATATATATATATATATATATATATATGTATATATATATATATATATATATATATATATACAGTGAAACCTTGACTTACGAGTTTAATTCGTTCTGTGACCGAGCTCGTAACTCAATTTGCTCGTTTTCAAATTAAATTTCCCCATTAAAATGCATTGAAATGCTATTAATCCGTTCCAGCCCGCCAAAAACCACACCAATTTTTTTTTAAATATACAGTATATATAAAAATATCTCGCGCTTTATATTTCACCTGTATGCAGCATACAAGTTGGCAGGATGGCCTGGACTGGAGGTACGCACACTTGACTCTAAACTGTCCAGCCTGGGTTTGAATCCCGACCCAGCTATAACCTGTCATGGGTGAATCACAGGCAGGGTGATTCATCAATGTGTGTACCGCTAAACTGGGCGCCCCGTTTGCGTCCCATTAGTTGTTGGATGTTAAGGATCTCACCGTGTTTTTCCACAAAGAGAAGGCGAGCTATCGCCGGCACTCTGAACAAGTTGTGGCCTGGCATGCTCTTCTCCTCTGCCGTTATATACGTCCTCCTCGGCATCTTTTTCCAGAAGAGCCCTGTCTCGTCACACTTGAAGATTTGCTTGGGGATGTATCGTTCGGCTTCTATCAGTTCTTTGAATGACTTCCGATGCCTTGTCCGTTGATGTTCCCGCCGCCTGCTGCACCAAATCCCCGTAAATGTCTCGGGCCTTCTCACACATGATGTTCTCGGTCACGGTATCTCCTGCGAGCTGCTTCTCCGTCAACCACACAAACAACAACTTCTCCATCTCTTCATGGATAGAGGTCCGGAGCTTTGAAATAATCGTAACGCCCTTGGCTGGCGTTATAGCCTTTATCGACTCCTTCTGCTTCAAAATCGTACATATCGTAGAAGTACTACGATCGTACTGCCTCGCCAAGTCGACAACACGCACACCTCGCTCATGTTTTTCGACGATTGCGTGTTTTATATCCAAGCACATCATCCTCTTCTTCTTCTCAGTACTGCCCTTGGCACTCAATTTCTTAGGACCCATGGTTAAAACTAAGAAATTTTCCAAAATAACCAAAATGCGAAAACAAAGCAGCAGCGATATACGGCAGAGATGCTTGCACGGCAAGATAACCACGTGACCGGAACCCACTTGGTGGCGGGTGGCGTAAGCTCGTAACTCAGATCTCGGCTCGCATCTCAAAGCAATAAACCGCCCGAGCGACGGCTCGTATCTCGGAAAACTCGTAAGTTGGTGCACTCGTAAGTCAAGGTTTCACTGTATATATATATATATATATATATATATATATATATATATATATATATATATATATATATATATATAATACACATCAGTGGTAAGTCATTTTATTGGTTTATTCTGGGTTCCACTTACCAGGGAATTGCATCGCATTATTACCTCCGCTATGGAAGGTGAACGGATGATATGTTTTTAACCCTGTCTGTTTATCTGTCTGTGAACAGGATATCTCAAACAAACCGATTTTATTTTGGTTCAGGTCAGAATCCAGATCCGACCGATCAGTGGGATACAAAATAAACTGTTCAGCCAGGTGGAGATATGTTCTCCACCGAGTTCCATTCTAGTTTTAAACTGTTGTTCTGGTGCCGTATCAGTAGGCCCTAACATCGCAGAGTGTGCTGCTGTTAGGAGAGGAAATTAAGCTAGCTGTCTTATTCTATTGTGATTATTAACCCGTCCATGTCAAGAATATCTTGGCCTCCACCAAGCTGACTATGAAGGTACATTATAAATGTTTTTGCTAAAATATTAATTATTACTTTTTTGCAAAGCATGTAAACCTATTTTAAAAACACCTGAAGCTGATAAAAAGCTGGAAATATAAAACTTCAGCGATTGTGAGGAAAGGGTTAAATTCATTCGAAGCCACAATTGATATTTCTGAAATTGGCTATTTCTGTAATTATCCTTTCAGAAATGTCCTTGCGTTTTCAGCTGAACACATTGTTAAGTATTTGCACTACAATTGAGGTCACTGGGTGTACTTCCAGTTGAAAAGCAAATTAAATGAGACCATGTCTTTCCCAAAGGAAAACGCTTATTTTAACCAAAATGGAATCGACTTGTTCATTCTGATAATGATTATAATCATGAATCAGACCTTTGCAGTGTGTTATTAAAATGTATCTTTTGGGGGGTGGGGGTGGCTTTGACAGGCCCCTCCGTTTTGGGGGAGGGGGGAAAGGAAAGGAGAAAAAATTTTCCTGTGCAAAGAGTGCTTCATAACCTCAGTGTTGCCCAGGTAGAAAAGAAAATTGTAATACCCTCTGCCACCATCACCAGGTGGCGTTACACCGTACACATTTACATTGAGAATTTACGCCCCTCTCCCAGTCCCCCACACCCCCGAATGAGGCCGCTGCCACATAGCCTATGTTACCCAGAGACAAAGTTGTATTTGTATTTGTACCCCGAGTAAAGTATTAAAATGTTCATAGCTGGTGTACCTGGCGTTGCTCAAGTGAAAAAGAAACTAACATATTTGAAATGAGGGAAAATATAATGGAAAAGCAATTACATCCAAATCAGAATTCATCACACTTGTCAAGTCATCATTTTACCTTTTCGTTGAATATGTGCTGCTGAATGTACTGTTCATCACGTTTCTGAGTTACGTATGATGACGTTGAGGAGGAAGAAGAAGAAGCCTCACAACCAACTTCGACCACTTCCGGTATTGTTTGATTATTTGTGTTCAAATGTCTGGTAATTATTTTGTATTTATTTATGCGAATGTGTACTTGTATATATATATATAACTGTCATTAATCAAAGAGGTTTAGGCACTATTGAGAGATTTTTTTAAAATACAAAAAAAAAACTTTTTCTGGCCTAAACACTCCCAGGCACTCACTGATGAACCTCTGAAAGTTTGACGAAGATCCGTTCAGCCATCTCTGAGAAAAATGGCGACACACGGATGAACGGCTCTCTTATATAGTCGGTAGAAGATGAGCAAATAATAACCTTCTGGACACTTGAAGTTACTGGAAAGTTTTTCACATGAGAATTTCAAAATTATGATCAATATTGCGAGAGTAATGATTACATTCATTTTTGGTCATTCTGAGCGATTGTGATTCATTTAAACTCCCAACCTCTATAATGGTAGCTCAAACCTTTGGGCTAACTTGTCTGGATTAATTTCCTCGCCCAGCTACAAATTGCCATCTTGGTGATTTTCAAGAAAGTTGACGCAGCAATGAGTACACTATCTACTTGAGCAGATGTTAATCCGGTTACATTGTCTGATATCATTCCCTGTTGGACCTTATATACCCTGTGGTACCTTTAAATAGCCATTGTGTGCCTGGATGCTACAGGAGGCACTCTGCTCAATCCACCGCCCCCCACCCAATCCCTTCCTCCATCTGTAATGATGCAAACCAGCAACATTACACTGCATCTGCTAAATGACAATGAAAGTCTATAATTATATTCAGTTTTGTGTCTGGTGGCAACTTGGAGGAGAGATTGCAAGGCCACTGGCCCAAATGTTGCCAATAATCTATTTACTACTAGTATGTGCATAATCCCGTCAAATATAATTGTTTGGAACAGTTTATTCGACAGTGCAGCCTCGTGAGCATGCCAAAGTCTGAAGTATCGGCCTATGTCAGGTGTGCTTTTATCTTTATTTATTAGACATCATAGGGACGTAAATGAACACTCGTTTTACTCTACATATGTTGCACATCACGTGCAGTGAATTTCACCTCCCTGTGCCTGGTATTTATTGTTATTTTAAAAAACGCTTCTGTACACCGCCCTTGAGGCTCAATTTGCAAGCCACCGTCTACATTTCCAATAGAAGAGACATAATTACTCTGTTATGGAAAATGTTTTTTCGAGTTTGTTTTATCCTCAAATTCATGAACACACATTCATGTTTAAAGATTGGCCTTGAAAAACGACCTTTATGGAGGGAGGGGACAGACATCTGTACAAACACACAAACTGACATTGTATTTTATATGTTAGTGAGGTAAAAGGCTCGTGTCCTAACCAAATTATAAAATTGTCATATCCGAGCTAGTGATCCAACTTTACAAGCTTATGCCACTATTTGTGGGAATTAGAATGTGAGAACAGAAATATTAAGAAACACGAATCAATAATGCGCATCCAACAGTATTGAAAGAGGTGGCACAGCAGATGAGCGTGGTGTGAGCGGATCTTACTATAATTCACCAAATGTCCGTCTGTCTGTCTGTCCGTCCGTCCGTTCGAAGGTACCGCAAAAACGACTGCACAGATCGCAACGATATTTTGGGGGGTTAATCCTGGAATCCCCTGGAGTAAAATAGGCTATATTGTTTTTCCAATTTCAGCTTTAGTCTCCAGCATTCTCAGGTTTGGACTCCCGCATAACATTCGTGTTCGCATAACGTTCATTGTGATGATGTTTTCATTGTAACGATGTTGTTTTCCTGGGTGCCGCACCAACGGCTGCACCGATCGCTGCACGGCTGCACCGATCGGACTCGGTGACTTTGGACAAAGACCTTTTATAAGGATACTGGTTGAATCCCCGCTTGAGAGAATTCCAACCCCCTCCCCGCCATCACGGCCGTCTCTCCAACTTCAAATCCCACGAGATATGCGGAAAGGACGACCCAAAACCAATATAAACATCATTAAACATCATTCGTATATAAACATCATTAAAAATAAATAATGACCTCGGCGAACGTTCAAACGACGTTTAATCTCTCCATGAGAGAATTCCACGTAGCTATTTGGGCGGTGTATATGCCAACAGATCGCTGTCTCCATCGATATTTCCAAGGCCGTAACACCGATCGGCTCAAAATCCTTTGAACTGTTGATTTCGAAGTTTTTACAATGAAGGAAACACGTATCGGGAGTACATACGACATCGGGAGGACTAACTGCACACGTCTTCAGTATCAAGCTTAAATCTGTCATGGCGGATCTGAAGAGCGGAATGCTTGGAGAAGTGGTGGGCTACCGGCTACTTCGGCATGAAGGAGGATCAGAAACGTGGACTCCCACACTGCCACATCCTGCTGATAATTGCTCCCGCATGACGTTATTTTCCCGGGTGCCGCACAAACGGCTGCACCGATCGAGATTTAACGGATGTTTATATAAATCGTTTAAAAGAAAAAAAGCCTTCAATTTCTGATATTTAGCCTTTTCATTTGGGCCTCCTAATTGAAGCCCATCCCGTATGGCGGGTGCCGTTGCTAGTATCTTTAATAGCTTATTGGAGTCAGGACAGACACCAGAGGACTGGAGAGTAGCAAATGTAACACCATTATTGTTTGAAAAAAGGATCTAGAGGAATAATATACCTGAACAATATACCTGTTCATTTAACTTCAGGTGGGGGAAAGATGGTAGAGAAGTTAGTTATGGATCAGATGGAGAACAATTCAAATAAATTCAAGCTAACTGAAGACTGCAATCAACATGAATGTACTAAAACGAGGTCATGTTTAACAAATTTATTGGAGTTCTCTGAGGCAGTTTCTGACTGGGATGAGGAAAGTACAATGGATGTAGTTTATTTAGACTTTCAAAAAGCTGTTGGCTAAGGCGGAGGCTTGTAGAGTGGCTGGTGGAGTAGCCATCTGGATGGGAAACTGGATTAGTGATAGGAAGTATTTTCAAGACTCTCTGCTCACCTTCACTCCTTCATTCCTCTTTTCTCCCGCCTCTGGAACAAACTCCCTCACTCTCTTCAATCCCACTCCACCCTCCAGGTCTTTAAAACAGCTGTTCACCACCATCTCTTATCTTCTCCCATCCAAAACCTTGATCTTTTCTACCCCCGCTAATTTCACCCCACACCCACTTTTTTTAAATACCAACTTCTGTCCTGGAAGTCCTTGGTGTCCTTGTGTTTATACTTCTCCCACCACCCCCCCCCCCCCTTCCCACGCCTCCTCCCCCCCAAGCCCTCTCCCTCCCACACATCTCCCTGCCCTCAAATGGTATGTTTGTGTGCTTCCCCTTCTCTCCCCATCTTGTCTTCCGCTCCCTCTTTTTATACATCTTGTTTGTCTGGTTGATTTGTTTGTGAAATAAATGTTTACTCTTTCACGAGCTTCGATTCAGTATACAAAAAAAAAAGAAAAAAAAAGAAGTAAAGAGTGGCTTTGAATGGGAGGACATCCAATTGGGAGGGTGTAACTGAGCTATCAAGAGCGTCTGAAGGAGATTACAAAGAAGGTTACCAGGGAATCTAGATACTTTAATAGATTGGGTAAAAGATTGGCAGATGGAGTTTAACATGTAAAATAAATGTAAGGTGCTGGGGATTAGAAAGAGCAGTTAAAATAGAGATCATATGATGCAAGGGGCAATCTTAAAGTGCGTCACATGGAAGAATGATCTGGGGGGTGGTAATAGATACGGGGGGGAGGGAGGGGAACAGAACTATAGAATACTAGAGTTTTGTGGACTTGGCTTCCGCGAAAATAATGATTGGAGGATACGTGATCACATGACTGCAAGGCGCCATCTTGTTACCCATCTTCACTAGGTGAAACGCTAAATTGTGTGCATCTGTGTGGTCCGATATTGTAACTTAAATGGTAAATGATATGCCATGTTAAGAAACATGTAAACGATTCCTTTTCTCTCACAGCGGATAAATTACCATGTTTAAAGTATTTACTTCTTCTTTGTTTTGACTTTTCTTGCCACCCACACAGGTCGTTAATTTTGTGCTGAAATTAACGATTTAATACATTAATTTCAAGTAGAATCACCAATTGTATCACGTGACATCGTAAATTATGATAATACGATATTATTATGGGCAATCTCGTCTGTTTGGATTATTCTAGACTAGAATAATCACTATCTAAAATAATCTACAAACTGGAATGGCACTCGTTAGAGCGCATACCTCCGCCAGGCTGAACACTCTGCCAGGCAGGTTTTGTATCCCACTGATAGGCCGGATCTGGATCCGGACCTGAACCAATAGTCAGGTTCACTATGTCAATAAATTATATTTCGTTCAAAATCATGGTAGATTAGCAAACCTATACATTTTTGGAAAGGTTATAGCATAAGGAAACTAAAAATCAATGTTTACATTTGGAGAGATACCTGTATGGCGGCCATTTTGGATTTTCAAAATGGCCACGGTAAAATACATATTTTGTTCTATTTCTGCCTCTAATTACCCTAAAAACTTTAAAATATATACTAAACCTATATTTTCAGGGACAAGGAATCCAATGAAAGTATCAAATTAGTGCTATGGGGAATGGTAAGACACGAATCAAAGGTTTTGAATTGCAAAATACTGTCTTTATATTCGCGATAAGTTGCATAATCAAATACATGTTATCATTTTGTACAGGCAGTTAATAACATCAAAATGTGTCACAATAATTCATATCACCAAACATACACAGGCAGTCAGCAAAATCATATATACACATGCAGTCAGTATAACTTCACATCTACACAGGCAGTCAATGACAAAATATACACAGGCAGTCAAATGCATCAAACATACACGATGACAGAATATGCCATTTAGAGTTCGTCATCACTGTCCTGTGTGTCGTATCCGACAATATCGTCCGCATCGTTTTCACAGTCCGTTCCACACAAGCAAAGGTCGGTCAAATTGATTGGCAAATCGAATTGGTCGAATGGTCGATCGAATCGAATTCGATGAATCGAATCGAATCGAATCGATCGAATTGTCGATCGAAGCGATTGGTCGAATGGTCGAATTGGTCGAATGGAATTGGTCGATTGGTAAAATTGGTCGAATTGGTCGAATCGGCAAATGTAAACATTGATTTTCAGATTTTCCATGTAATAACGTTTCCAAAAATGTATAGGTTTGCTAATCTACCATGATTTTGAACGAAAAAACATAGTGAACCTGACTACAACACCGAATTTGATTTTTCTTGTCACACACCCAACTCATCCAGCAAGTTTTGTCATAATCTGACCGCAACTTTTTGAAATATTCTCCGATATAGGACATCGTTTTTGTACATATCTCTCAATTTTGAAGAATCACTCTAAAAACTAGAATGGCACTCAGTAGAGAGCACAACTCAGCCAGGTGAACAGTTTACGTTTTGTATCACAGAGTAGACCAGAAAATCGCAATACAGAATCACATTTAATCAAAATCATCCGTCCACAACTTTTTGAGATATCCTGCTGTGTATCGTTTTTGGCCATATCACTCAATGGTGAAGGATCACTTTAAACTTCTAGTAGCCGGATCCGAATCCGGATCTTCACCAAAATCTAATCATTTCGTCCTTGTCACATGCGCTACATATCTGCCAAATTTCGTCCGAATGCGTCCCCAATCTTTTGAGATATCTTGTTCACAGACAGACAGGGGTGAAAACATAACCTCCATCCACCTTTGGTGGCGGAGGTAATTAAAAACCCTTCTATCTGCATCTTCACCCAAATCGAATCAATTCGTCCTTGTCACACACCCAACATGTCCAACAAGTTTTGTCTGAATCCATCCATAACTTTTGAGATATCCCGCTCACAGACAGACAAACAAAGAAAGATGTCGTCCACAGCACGATACTTGCAAAATCCAACTAAACAATATGTTTTTTTTTTGTTTGTTTGTTTTTTGTTTTTTTTGTATACAATATCGAGGCTCGTGAAAGAGCGAACATTAATCACACAGAAAGACAAACCGACACATAAAACATATAACATAGGGAGCGGTAGACAAGATGGGGAGAGAGGGGGAAGGACACAAACACAACATTTGAGAGCAGGGACCGAGAGACATGGAGACATCGAGAGATCTGAGAGAGGGCGAGGGCTTTGGGGGGGGGGGCGTGGGAAGGGGGCAGTGGGAGAGGTATAAAACATATGGACACTGCCAGGACTTCCAGGAAAGAAGTTGGAATTTCAAACAAGGTGGATCTGGGGTGAATTAGCGGGGGTAGAAAAGATCAAGGTTTTGGATGGGGGAAGATAAGAGATGGTGGTGAACAGCTGTTTTAAAGACCTGGAGGGAGGATTGGGATTGAAGGGAGTGAGGGAGTTTGTTCCAGAGGCGGGAGAAAAGAGGAATGAAAGAGTGAAGGTGAGCGGAGAGCCGAGATTTCGGCAGTTTAACCATCAGAGGGTTGCTGGCAGATCTTGTGCGACCTGTAGGAATATTTGGGGGACAGAGCACAGAGAGAGCTGGGGGTGCAAGGCCGGAGAGGAGTCGGTAGAAGACAGAAAGACCACCTACCTGCCTGCGGTGAGTGAGTGAAAGGCCCTCAGAGATAGCTTCATCGCGGGAGATTCCAATAATTCTGAAAGCTTTGGTTTCAACAGCGTGAAGCCGAGCTAGGTGTGAGGCAGGAGCACCGGCCCATAGGGGAGAACAGTATTCCATTGAGCTGCGGATGAAAGCCTTGTATGTGGTGAGGAGCTCAGGTGTGCCGAGGAAGGACTTCGCACGACGGAGGATGCCCAGTCGGCGACTGGCTTTGGAGGCCAGCTTGGAAATGTGGTTTTCCCAAGAAAGATCATGGCAGATAGTGAGACCCAAAATCTTGAGCGACAGAACTTCTTGGAGAGGATTGTTGAGAAAGTAGATGGGAGGGTTGTCCAGTCGATCTTTTCGGAGAGACATAGTAAGAGTGTGAGATTTGTCAGGATTGAAAGACATGTTCCACTTGTTTGACCAGTCTGTGATTTTGTCCAGGTCTTCAGAGAGTGAGGAGGCAGCAGACTGCCGATCTGAGGGAAGAGGAATGGAGCGGCAGAGAGTGGAGTCATCAGCAAAGAGATAGAGAGGATTTTCGAGAGAGTCAGAGAGATCATTGATGAAGACCAGAAAAAGCACGGGGCCCAGAACACTGCCTTGGGGAACTCCAGCCTGAACAGGAAGAGGAGATGAGAGAAACCCATTCAGGGCCACACGTTGACGACGACTAGAGAGGAAGTCCGCCAGCCATGCGTGGAGATTTCCATGGATACCAAAGGAGGAGAGTTTGGTGAGCAGAGCGGGGTGCCAGACCATGTCGAAGGCACGTGATATGTCGAGGGAGACAGCTCTAATTTCCTGTTTGGCATTGAGGACCTCCATCCATTGTTGAGACAGCAGAAGCAGCATGTCCAGAGTAGAGTGACCTGGTCTGAAACCAAATTGATGATCAGAGATCAAGCCATTGGAGAAGAGGAAAGATTTCATATCAGAAGCAATGATGGATTCCATGACTTTGCTGATAATTGGGAGAAGGCTGATTGGTCTGTAGTTGCTAGGATCTGTTTTTGCACCTTTTTTGTGCAAAGCGGTGATGTTGGCTGATTTCCAAGCAGATGGCAGTTGACCTTGAGCAAAAGAGAGGGTGAAGAGAACAGAGAGAGGGTGAGATAGAGCAGCAGAGCAGGATTTTAGGACCCGTGGGCTGATGCCGTCGGGTCCAGTTGCAGAATCAGAGTCGAGGGTTGACAGAAACTTTTCCACCTTGTCAGGAGGAAAGGACACGGAGTCCAGGAGCAGCAGGGTACGACTGGGTATGGTGGGTACAGAGAGGGATGGGTTTGGGACACAAGATTTAGAGGCAAACACAGAGTTGAGGCATTCAGCTTTTTCACGTGCGGAGTCAGCTGTGTAGCCGTTTGAGGTAAGGGAGGGGATGGAGGGGGAACAAACACCAGAAACGGATTTGACCAGACGCCACCAGGATTTGGAAGAGGGAGACAGATAAGAGAGTTCGGTCTTGAGAACGGAGAGATATTGTTTCCTGGCTCTCCTGAGGGTGGACACACACTTGTTTCGGGCTTTGTGAAAGGAAATGAGATTTCCTTCCGTTGGATTTGCTTTCCAGGAGACGAAGGCAAGTTGTTTCTGGGCAACAGCCTCACCACAAGATTCCGTGTACCATGGACGGGAGGAAGGGTATGACAACTGAAGACGAGATGGGATAAATCTGTGCATGAGAGAGAGCAATTTACTTTGGAAGAATTCCCAGGATGAGTTGATGTCAGAGGTGGTAGAGATGGGAGACCAGTCCAGATGATTGATGGCTGCTTGAAGACCGTGCCAGTTGGCCTGAGTGAAATGCCAGACTCGTCGACGCTGAGCAGGCTCCCTGAGGATGGTCAGAGAGATGTCCACTTTAACAAGGACATGATCAGATGATCCGATCGGAGCAGAAGAAGAGCAGCAGACATTTTCAGGGAAGTTAGTCATAACCAAGTCCAGAAGAGAAGATGTTCCGTTGACTGAGATCCGGGTCGGGAAATTGACAGATTGTGTCAGTCCCAGTGAGTCGCAGAAGTCCTTTGCTGAGGAGCCATGGCTGGTGAGAGAGGTACCCACACCCAGCCAACTGGCATGATGACAGTTTAAATCACCACATATGAGGAAGAGAGAGTTGGGATGAGTAGATAGAAGTTGGTCCATATCATCAGACAGCGAGATGTAGATGGAGTCATCACTGTTTGGTGGACGGTACAACACACATATGAACAAGAGGTGGGAGCGAAGGGGAAGCCGTAGCCAGAGGTATTCCTGGGGGTGAGGTGGAGAGAGTGCAGTGCAGGGCGAGTGAGGAAGAGAGTTTTTGATAAAGATAGCAACCCCGCCTCCAGGACGAGGCTCAGGTCTATCATACCGGAGGAGGGAGTAGCCCGGGAGAGATACTATGGAATCAGAGACATCATAAAGGAGGAAAGTTTCTGTTAAGCAGATCACGTCTGGTTTGACAGAAGCAACCTGTATGGAGAGATCAGTTAAGTTTGAACGAAGGCCCCGGATGTTTGAGGTCCATACCGTTAATGAAGAGGAAGGGGGAGCATCAGATACAGAACAGGGGGGAGGAGGGATAGGGTAAGATGTGGAAGAGGTGGAAGAGATAGGGAGAGCTGTTGAAGGTGTGTCAGAGATTTCAGAATAGCTCGGAGAAAGGGAAGGATGGGGCGGACAAAAGGTTTGATGGTGATTGGGTGAGCCACAATGAGGTGTTATTTGAGGAGGGGGAAGAGCGAGGCAGAAGGTTGGGGGAGATGGAGGTGAGAGTTTGAAGGGGGAAGAAGCGGGGAGGACGCTTTGAGGAGGGGGAGTGAGCGGGGGGAAATTGAGAAGCAATGAGGGTGGGGAGATTTGAAGGGGAGGGGTGAGGGGGGAGTTTGGGAGGGAAGGGACAAGGGGAGGGATTTGAAAGGGATGGGATATGGGGGAGATTTGGAGGGGAGGGGTGAGGCAGGAGTCTAGGAGGGGAGGGGCGAGGGGGCGTCTTGGCGGGGAGGGGTGAGGGAGTAGTTTAGGAGGGAGGGGGCAAGGGGGGAGATTTGAAAGGGATGGGTGATGGGGAAGATTTGGAGGGGAGGGGTGATGGGGAAGATTTGGAGGGGAGGGGTTATGGGGAAGATTTGGAGGGGAGGGGTGAGATTGGATTTTTGAAAGTGTACGATTTATGGGAAACGAACATTTATTGCAAAATGAGTTTCTTGTGACCTTCGAGTTAAAAATACGTTTAAGGACGCTGGATGGAGGATGGAGTGCAGGAGAGTTTAGGGAATGTAGAACAAAGGCACTATAGGAGATGGATATTTTTTTTGGGATGAATTGATTTGGTGAGCAAGTCGAAAGCAGCCTTTTAAAGAAGAAGAAGAAAAAGGTGTTATAAAATATGACGGAATACATAACTTGAGGGGAAAGTGTAAACATTGAAGGTTAATGAGTGAAAACTATCTGGGGAAATGGGGGAGAAACACGTGGTCGAAGAACGAACGAACGAATAAGAATGAATAAACGAATGAGAACAGAGAAGGAAATGTTTTTTTTTTTTTTTTTTTTTTTTTTTTTTGAGTTGAGATTTACACAAGGAAGTAGGCTATGGGTGAAAAGCCTGGGAATACAGAGAACGAAAGTTATTGGATCACAAACGACGGACCACTGAGAGAAAAACAAAGCCTCAAGGTTGTACAGTGCACACTGTACAAGGCCTTGCTCGCGACACGGCAAACAGACGATCAATTTATGAAAGATAAACACCGAGAAACAACCAAAGTTGCACACAATAACTTCACACACCGAAAGATAAATACAGTTTCGACAAAATACAATTGTGAACAGACTTAACTTCGAAAAACGTGGAGACCGTGTGGAGCTTCGAAAATCCCTGCCGCCGTCTCCAAGATCTCGCGAGTTTGGTAATTTGGAAACTAAGCAAGCAACTAAAACAAACAATAGGAAACAAAAATTTGGCAATTTCAAAAATTTGACCGATCAAGTGTTTTACATGATTGAATGTTACACAACAAATATGGTTGATACATTTTCTAATTGCGGCCCAATAGATGTTTTACATGTTTCGGATGGCTTGACCTTGACCTCTGACGAAGTTTGACCAAACCTTCCTCGCACATACGACACATACGCACAAATAAGCTGTGTAAATTTCAATTTGATATCTTGAAAGGTTCCTGAGGTTTGGTAATATTAAATTCACAAAATAGTGATTATAATTTGGTGAAATTAATTCTAATGGGGTGCAATTGTTGTCATGGAAACGGTTAACATGTCAAAAATACTAAATCAGTCGTGATTTTCGGTGAACCAGGTCTGTGACCCTATGACCCTGTTTGTGAAAATCCTATTCAAAGTACAAGTTAATGGGATGGAAATTGATGATTTTATGTGACCTTGAGCACACTTTGGACCTTTGGACCTCAAACAATAGGCTTCAGTGACCCAAGGTCGAAATGGTCCGAGTTGTCTAAGGGGTGTAATGGTCTAAAGGGTCTATGTTAGGGGTTTCCAACCCCAGGGACATGACCCGAACTTGGGTTGCAATGGCCTTCTGATGAGTTGTTGCTGAGGTTTGGTAATATTGAAGTCACAAAATAATGATTATAATTGGGCCAACTTCTCACAAAACCCAATTTTAGAGGTGGGGGTTTCACGTCAAAAGCATTTCGTAGAACAATTTTTATGGTAGGTACTGTCATCAAATAGGTACTGGTACCATTGGGTCACGAGCAAATGTGATTTTAAATTTTGGGTTGTGGACAAAAAAATTTGGAAACCTATGGTCTATAGGGGGTCTACAATAGCCCATAAGAGTCCTAAGGGGTCTAAAGGGTATTTTATAATAGTAGTTAGGGTCCAATGGGTCTAAATGTGAAAGGATTAAGGGGTCCAAAGTCTTCAGGAATCTAAGGGGTCTTAAAATGTCTTGAGTGGTCTGATAGGGTCTTCAGGGGTTTAAAAGGTCAAATCTAAAGTTGTCCTTTACTTCGGAGAAGGTTGTAAGATGCAATCGAGATGCAATCATGATGCAAGTTGCAATCGAGGCCTTTGTGTGAGGGGGAGCTAAAGCGTCTAAACAGGTCTAATCATTCCTGTTGCTCCAATTATCACTGGAACATTTTCGGTGCTCTTCAGCTTCCAGGATCTTTTACATTCATTTTTGAGGTTTTCGTATTTGGTCATTTTCTTGATTTCCGTGTTGTTTAGGCCAAACTCGCTGGGTATTGATATCTCAATTAGTAATGTCTCTTTTTCTTTTATGTAACATACTGTTATGAATTTGGGTAGAGGAATATCTAGAGCCAGATAGATCTGCATAGGTAGGTACTCGACTGTCGTAATAGGGAATCTACCTGTAATAAGTTCTGTGTTTAGCCCGGATGTCGGTATTGGTGTCCCCGCCACGAGGGGGTGGGGCATGCTAAGTAGTGCAGGGATTATGGGTAAAATTCCTTCGTTTGTCGTCCCCTCTGTCACCAACCCGGTGTCCATTATGGCAACACACTCACATAGACACTAGATAGGTCCTTAGTGCACACATTAAATAATTCCCCTCCCTTACCACAACGACTTTAGAAGACAAGCAGGAAATGGCCGCGTACAACACCGGCATTGGCGGCAAACATCGTGTGAGACAAGCTATAACCACGCCCAGGGAATGTGTGATTGGTTGATGTAGAGGGCGCAAAGATTCGGCCAATGAGGGCAGAGGGTGCCAAACGACGACTTAGAAGGGGGAGGCTAGTTGGAGGAAGAGTGGGGGTGACGTCGGAGGGCGCAGAAAGATCACGAAGAATCGAGGCTCTGATTGGTGGCGCGCCAGAACTGACGTCACACCGCGTGTGACAAAACGTCTGGTTCGCGGGCATTTCACCCGTTCGCGCTGGGCCTGGACCCTTCGAGTTTCGTGTTGGAGATCGCCTCTTCGTGCTTGTGTGGCTCAGCGCTGGCCCTTCGTGCTTGTGTGGCTCCATGCTGGACCCTTCGTGCTTGTGTGGCTCTGTGCTGGACCCTTCGTGCTTGTGTGGCTCTGTGCTGGACCCTTTGTGCTTGTGTGGCTCTGTGCTGGACCCTTCGTGCTTGTGTGGCTCTGTGCTGGACCCTTCGTGCTTGTGTGGCTCTGTGCTGGACCCTTCGTGCTTGTGTGGCTTTGTGCTGGACCCTTCGTGCTTGTGTGGCTCCGTGCTGGACCCTTCGTGCTTGTGTGGCTCTGTGCTGGACCCTTCGTGCTTGTGTGGCTCAGCGCTGGACCCTTCGTGCTTGTGTGGCTCCGCGCTGGACCCTTCGTGCTTGTGTGGCTCTGTGCTGGACCCTTCGTGCTTGTGTGGCTCTGTGCTGGACCCTTCGTGCTTGTGTGGCTTTGTGCTGGACCCTTCGTGCTTGTGTGGCTCCACGCTGGACCCTTCATGCTTGTGTGGCTCCGCGCTGGACCCTTCGTGCTTGAAGCTCTCTCTGCGCTGGACTCTTGGAGAACTGTGGTTCTTCTTCCCTGCATGGTAGTTGGCATCTTCCCTGAAGTGTGTAGGTGTGCTGTGTGTGTACCAAATTTATTTCTTCAAAATGCCAACACGATTAGAACAGAACAGCACCGGGAAACGCCAGGTACCGCTGCTGGTATTGGATAAAGCTCCAGTATATATAAATATGGTACTGTAGTACAATTTTTCTACACACGCACTAACAAATGTTTTCGTGATACCAGCAATGATAACAACAATTAAGCAAGAAACCTACGTAGATTTTAAGAGGCTAGCTATAGCTAACATGGTGCTTGCTAGCTCAGCTCTGATGCTGCGTTTCTGATTCCATGCAGAAACTGACGTCCACATGTGAGTGTAGCTAATGTTTGGCACTAACAAATGTTTTAGTGATACCAGCAATGATAACAACAATTAAGCAAGAAACCTACATAGATTTTAAGAGGCTAGCTATATCTAACATGGTGTACACACAAAACATTAGCTACACACACATGTGGATGTCAGTTTCTGCATGGAATCAGAAACAAGCAGCATCACAGCTGAGCTAGCTAGCACCATGTTCGCTATAGCTAGCCTCTTAAAATCTACGTAGGTTTCTTGCTTAATTGTTATCATTGCTGGTATCACTAAAACATTTGTTCATGCCAAACATTAGCTACACACACATGTGGACGTCAGTTTCTGCATGGAATCAGAAACGCAGCATCAGAGCTGAGCTAGCAAGCACCATGTTAGCTATAGCTAGCCTCTTAAAATCTACATAGGTTTCTTGCTTAATTGTTGTTATCATTGCTGGTATCACTAAAACATTTGTTAGCATCAAACATTAGGCTACTGTAGAACATGATGGTTGCATTCAGAACATCTGTTATCAGATTGAGAAGTCCAGATTTCATAACAGGGCGCCTTTAACATTAATGGTGATTTCTCATTCATTTCTCTAACAGTGGTGGTAGAAGTAGACATTAAGTCGGCATGCCCAAAAGAAAACGGAGTGTAGGTCCTGCAGCCCACAAATGCTCTCCACCTGCATGCATCCTTCATGTGCCATCCATGTCTGATCATGGTCATTTTACACCCCTCACTAAAATCAAAGGAACTGCGACAGAAAAACTACAACAGCTTCAGAAGATCCGGAATCGACGTCTCCACCAATCACACGAGTCCCCATATCGTATGCAATCAGTGTGTGACCAGATCCCTACAACTCTCCCCGATGACCTGGAAAGTGTTGGGTATCACCGCAACTGTTATCAGCGCTTTACTGGCAACCTTCAGCTTCTGGGAGATGGTACAGAACCAGAACCATCAACCTCACAGCGGCATCACTCCCCTCGTAAATCTGGGGGTTCTGCTGGATCCATCTTCCCACCAGAGTGCATTTTCTGTGACAAAGTAGAGATCAAAGATGGTCATCGCAAAACTGAGAGACCTGTATACTTCACATCTTATAAGAACAAAGAAAATGCATGGGAGCAAATTGAATCAGGGGCTGAGAAAATGGGTCTAGTTCGACTTCATAGACAGGTGCAAAGCAAAGACCTCTTTGCTTGTGAGGCCAATCACCACCCGTCATGCTTTAAATCTTTCCGCACAGCATTCAGTAACTACGAGCGCGGGACTTGCAGAGCCGAAGGAGCAAAATATACCGAGCAGGCTTGCATGTCAGCCGCCCATGAAAATGCATTCGTCTCGGTACTGAAACACATTCAAACTCAGGTCGTCCAACAAAATGAGGTCCTACAGCTACATGAGGTCCTTGCGCTTGCTCTATATTGAAGAACTTAAATCGAATGGGTACGAAAACTCAAATTATCGCTCCGAGAAACTACTGAAACGCCTACAGAATGACCCAATCAATGAGCATATCCACTCCATGAAGGTTGATCATGACAAAGCTGATGCCATTTCTTTCTGGCTTGTGTACAGCTCAAATATCACCGTTTCCAATGCTCTTGCACGAGCTTACACTCTTGGAAGCACAGATAAGTACCAAAACGTTGCTCTCCTACTTCGTCAGAATATTCTACAGGCTTTCAAAGAGTCCAAAGACCAACCATGGCCGCCAACAGCTGACGACATGGAGCTCACTCCTGAAAAACTCCTACCCCCAGACCTTGTCCGGTTCCTCAGCACGGTTATGGCTGGCAAGGAAGACATGGAGACTGAAAAGATGAAGCGTCTGGTATTCTCCATTGGGCAAGACCTGTGCCATGCAGTGTCAGAGGGGAAATGGAAGTTACCAAAACACATTCTACTCTGTGTGACTGTCAGGCACTTGTTCCGAAGCAGGAAGCTCTTCATGATATTACACAGGCTTGGCCACTCTGAGAGCTACGATTTTGGCTTAGAGTTGGAAACTGCCCTGGTCAAGGTCCTGGACGAAGTCTCAACCTATCGGACACCCCAAATTGTGACAGGAGAGGGCAACCTCGTATTCCACTGTGAGTGGGACAACTTGAGCAAAACCACTACCAATCTGCACGGCAGCAACATTGTCAACAATGCTGGGGGAATCTTGGTGCAGGAAGTCAAGCCTGGTTTTGAGAGCAACAAGGTCCGAATGCTGCCTATCATTGACAAGTCGCAACAGCGTAGCCTGAAAGTCGACACACCAGAAACTCTCCCACCCTTGCACTTCACTCGCATTGGCCCAAAGTTTCCTGATGGCTCATCATTCACACCGCCTGCAGAAAATGACATAGTCTATGCTACTAAGATGCAAGAGTACTACATTTGGCTCTTCAGCAGGTATATCGGAAGCAGCAGCAAGCAGCCCGTGCCTGGACTAGGGGGCTTCACCTCTGCAACTGGTACTCCTCCACCCAGAAAATCAACAGTGGACTACTTCACACCCATCCATCAACTGATCACTGACAACACAGTTGTTCGTGAGCTACTGAAGCGTTCTGAGATAGCCACCGCTGAGGTGGGTCAGAGGTGGGTCCTGAATACATTTGATCTGGGTGTCTGTTTGAAAGCTCTACCCATCATCTGGCATTGGCATGTGGTCATGATTGGGCCCTTTCACAGATCCATGAACTACATCGGGATGCTCACAGGCCACAAAATGCGGGGTTCTGGATATGCAGAGATTCTGTTTGAGGCACAACTGGTGACAACTGGATCCCTCAAAGGTGTTCTCAGTGGAAAGGCCTACGCAAAGTCCCTCTTTTGCCTCAAAACTGTGTGTGAGGTAATGGAGAGGCTGTTGATAGAGCGATTCACTAAGGAGGAGAACATCCTTATCACTGACTCTGCTGCGCTTCTCAACATGACCCAGTCTTGCAATCAAGAGCACCTCGATGAAGTCCTCAAAGACCCCTCAACTCTAACCCTTATCGAGAAGTATCACGCCTTTGAGGGGAAGGTGCGCAATGGCCACCTGGGGAAGACGGCTGCCTTCTGGATGTCCTTTATTACCCACTGTCATCTTGTCTTCATGCTCCTCCACTCCGTTAAGACCAACAACATCCAGCTGTTTCACAAATGTAATGGAGAGATGGCGGATATCTTCTGCGGTCCTGCGGTCCTGTCCTACCAACCTTGCTAGTTGATCTCCTGGACACTGGAGAGCGTGAACAGGAAGAGGAGGAGGACGAGGAAGGAGAGGATGAGTTGGACTCTGACGATTTCATTGAAAACGATGATGAGTGATTCATAGTGGAGAAGCATTTACCTGACTGTTTATGTGGAATGGGAAAGAGAAGAGTTATATTATGAGGTTTGACCCTTGTACTACAAAATAAATAAACATTGGTTAAAAACACAACAACATCTGTCTAGACACCTTATTTGTTCAGTTATCTGCAATATTGGAGTCTCTTAATTGGTAAAAATGTGATTATTTTGTAATGGTGGCACTAATTTGCATACAAGCATGACACAGACACATGTGATCACTTTAAGAATAGTTTTATTATGATCTTTGACCCTCAAAACATGGGTCTAGACACCTTATTTGTTCAGTTATCTGCAATATTGCCTGAGATATAGTGAAACTAGATTTTTCGATGATGGCGGCACTAATTTGCATAATTTTGCATAATGATACGTGGGACATTTTGACAACTTTTTAACGTAGCTCATCATTTTCTACACAATTTTTCCAATCTAGAAACACTGATTAGAAGTATATTTCCGGGGGGTGCATGATACCCCCCTCTTCCTACTAGACTAACTAACTTACTAACTGTATAAGGGTTAGGGCAACTTTCGCCAAGTAGTTGACTGACTGATATAAATGTTTAGTACCTTCTAGGTGGCACAAAAAGCTAAAATTTTGCATACAGCTGCAAGTCGAAGCCAGTATCCCAGGAAAAATCACAAAACCATCGGAAATTGTCCGTAAACGAAAATATCCGCGAATTAGAGTCGACCGGTGCAGCCTCTGTATTCTCACTGCTGGTAAACAATGGAGCTGACACGAGAACTGGTTGCTATTCAACAGTAACACGCGCTGCTTCTGCCTCTTGTTTTATAACTTTTGCCAGGTTTGCATTAACAATTATTATAGCTGTAAACTTTTAAATAAAGAGCTCATTCTAATCACTAATATTGTTGATTTACTTTACAAGGAAGCAATTACAAATGATTTCTATGTCTATGTCTCTGAGCTATGATGTGCTTAAATATTTATGTGTTTTAAATTTTGCTAATTACTAAGTAGTCATAGTAATTATCAATTTGTTAACCACTAATTATCGTAGTAATAAGAGCACACTTTAAAATCTGGCATCAAGTGACTTGCATCTCTATTAGTCATTGGTTGATTAATTTCATTATGAATCGAACCATCTTTAGAGGCCATTTTCCCCACAGAGCAGGGGTTGGCCTTTTTCAGGCACCATGGTCCGCTTTTTGAAGCAATGTTTTATAGCCGGATGCCATTCCCACCCTGTTAATCACCTTTTGCGACACAGGGAATTATACCAGTGAACTGGTACTCAATTTGCCGACCTCGGAAGGATGACAGGCTGAGTCAACCCCCCTGGTGTTAATTCAGCAATCAACCGGGATTCGAACCCAGGATCCAAGAATCCCAAGCCGGTACCCAAACTGCTAAGCCAACACCAGGCTTACAATTTCGTTATGAATATGCAACATTTTTAGTTTGTCTTTTAACAAAACAAAACAAAATAATCACTGGTTAATGGTGTTATGTAACACCACTGGAAATACCCAACCACCCACAACCAACCCCCCTGTAATTTTTTGACATACACCCCTCCCCCGAGCATTACATAAATGTTGAACAGCCCTTATCTTATGCATACGCAAAATACGGGTGGACATGTTGACCTTTCATTCACGCTTTTAGTTTACTACTGTATATATTTTACTTAGAACAAATAAATTGCACACAAAGGTGCAATTTATCTGTTCTACGTAAAAATAAATTCTACGTAAATTTGTTCACAAAGGGGAAACTTTCAAAAAGAACACGTAAATTGAGCAATGACTTTCGCCAAGTGGTTGTATAGTTTTAATAATCAGTGAATCATATTTTACTCTGTTGTGGAAGATCAGGTAACAAAAAACCCATGCAGACCGCATCGTGAGAAACAAAGCCAATGGAAATCGGATGATGTTCAACACAAAATTACCACAGGAATGGCTTTAGGGAGGCACATGCCATGCATCCTGCCAGGCTTGAATAAATCTTACTAATAATTTTTATTCGATATACCATATGATTCGATTTTTCAGGATCCCTCATTGTGAGTAACACTAGACCCGAACAATGCCAATGGAAATCTGACGCAACAAATCCGGGCAGTATATAATCAGCAGAAGCCCACAGGCCTGATGTCTTAGGCCCACCAAGAAACCAACATGGCAGCTATATTTAAAAAAAAATTGGTGCTATGGTGGGCGGAGTCGAGCGACAAATGTGGGTGGGGTCCAGCAGCTGTCCGACCAATGAGTGCACATTTCAAAAATCGACCCCCAACAAGAACCACAACACCACCAGCAACAATCATGTGGAGCTCTTGTAGAACTGTGACATGTTCTGTTGCATGTAAAAACAAGTAATCAACAATTACAACCTCTTCAGAGAACTCTCCAAACAGCCCACTCATCTGCATATGGTTTCCTACAGTCATTTATGAGCTGCGAAAGTCCTCATCCAAACTAAAATTTACATTTAAAAAACTATAACGACAAGTAAAACCTGGGTACCTTAATTGTGACACTTTGCGAAGAGGTCGAAACGTCATCAATATAGTACTTTACAAATGACTAAAACTTTTATCTGCTCGGCACCCCTCATATAATTCACTGTACCTTGGATGCTGTAGGGCACAGTGTCAAAAAATGGTGGGGGTTAATGAGCTTGGGTGATTTTTTTTTTTTGCGGGTTGGGGTGATTGGGGTGACAACACAGACACTGCCTAGATGTGTACATATACAGATAAATGACTACCCGAGTTGCCGTTTTGTCATGTTTAAACCAATCATAATTCAAACAATTATTTTGCACAAATGTATTTGTAATATACGTGATATCACATTTTATAAACAATTGAAGTTGAAAACTTAAGTTGAAAAAAGAAAATTTTTCCCCGAAAAAATTCCCCCCAAAAAAAGGAAATTGGAAACATTTTCAACAAAAATACCCTTAGGACATACCGACGGGAGAGATATATGCATACCAGAAGTTTGGTACGGTTTCACGTTTGGTACGAGACACTGCACAGATATATATACATATATGGTATATATATATATATATATATATATATATACATATGCATATATATACACACATACATATACATATATATACACATATACATATACATATATATACACATATACATATACATATATATATACATATACATATACATATATATATACACATATACATATACATATATATATACACATATACATATACATATATATATATATATATATTAGGGTGGTCCACAGATATATGTAATATTTAATACTATTAAAAATCCATGCTCCACAAGGCTGCCCTTGTTCCTATGTTTATAAAGATCATATGAACCAAATATGAGGTCAATTGGAACCTATTTAGAGGTTGCTCAAAAAATACCATTTTTAATTTATTCTTCAATATATATATTGTATTTGTATTTTAATATATTGTATTTGAATTAATCTTCAATGCATTTTTACTTACTAGGGCATGCCCGTACTATATCTATATCTAAAATTATATCCCCCCCCCCCTCTATTTACATGAAATGGTTTGGTCCAAAGCGAACGGCTTGCGAGTACGGTGACAATCCCCCCCCTCTATTTACATGAAATGGTTTGGTCCAAAGCGAACGGCTTGCGGAGTTTGGTAAAGAAATCGCCATAGCATGCACAAACGCGCAGGAAAGCGAAAGAATCGCAAATTAGTTTTAATTAGTTTTAAAACATCGTTTAACGCCAACATAGTTTGCCAACGTGAAATAAATGAATACGCTCTCAAATGTGCCGTCCGAGGCAGAGTCTGTTCGCCACGTTCGGCACACGTGATAGCTCGCTGCTCTCTGATTGGTTGAATCGTTTTTTGGACATAGCTCGGTAACTACTTCTCCGATTAATATGAAACCTTGAAAAGGCACATCCTCGGGTCCCCAGCAATATACCTGGCAAGTTTAAAGTATATCGGACCCGTGGTTGTCGAGAAACAGCGGTCACAGACATACAAACATACAAACATACAAACATACACACAGAGATTACTGGAATTATAGATAGATTCACACATACATACGCATGCATATACTTACGCTAACATTCAGGGTCTGCTGAGCAGGCATGCAAGACATCGGCCATGATAAAGCTCGCAGTGTTAAGTGTGGAAAAGTTCGGAGGAGATTGTGGCTGGCTCAATAGCGCAGTGGGCTGTTGACGCGTTATCAACGGAGGTCCGTGGTTCGAGCCCTGCATTGAGTCAATTTTTTCACACTTAGCCCCTCGCAGGAATTTGATTCCTGTTTCTAAAATTGTATTTGAATTAATCTTCAATGCATTTCTACTTATTCACACATACATACGTATGCATATACTTACACTAACATTTGGGGTCTGCTTAGCAGGCATGTAAGACATCGGCCATGATAAAGCTCGCAGTGTTAAGTGTGGGAAAGTTCTGAGGAGATTGTGGCTGGCTCAATAGCGCAGTGGGCTGTTGACACGTTATCAACGGAGGTCCGTGGTTCGAGCCCCGCATTGAGTCAATTTTTTCACACTTAGCCCCTCGCAGGAATTTGATTCCTGTTTCTAAAATTATGTATATGTATGTATATATATATATATATATATATATATATATATATATATTTACGGTTTTTAGAACCTTCACTAGTAAATTTTAGTAAATGTTTCCCTTATAAATGTTCCCTTGTAAATATCCCCATCAATTGGCTTGTTAAAGATCGCACCCTAGTTAGTCCATGAACAACACATAGCGAACCATAGGACCTCTCTCTAGTTATTTCATTATTATGTGTTTCAGTTAAGGATCTGTTCCCAATAGTTGAATCTGCGTTGCATTAATCAAATAAGATAGGCCCCTTTCAATTTCCCCAATCGCGTCACCCGCGTCTCCGCAAGGTAACAGTCGGGCGGCGTTCGCTGCTCCTTGCCTTGATTCGGTTGTTGGCCCCAAACCGCCATTAGCCATGCGGTCATGCCGAGGAAGAAGGGGGCGGAGCCACCAGAACAAGGTGTGGCACGTCGACGCATCGGCAGAGGTGGAGTCAGCGAGCCCTTTGCCGGCCAACCAGCGCCGCGGTGAGCCAACCGGTAGGCGTGTCATCAGAGCCGGCGGCTTGATTCCAACACGCGTAATATAAGTGCCAGCGCGAAGCCTTTTTACGGAGATGAACGAGAGTCGACTTGGGTTGGAGACGGCATTTTGTGAGGTCTGGCTGAGAGAGACAAAGCTGCGCGGAGCTCTTTGACAAGCTGCTTCGAAAAGCCCTACCGCGTGAATGAATACGTGAAGCTGCCGCTGGCTGTTCGCTTCCAGCGTGGACCTGGAGCGGACCTCCTTGCTGTGCCTCTGCCCGAACCTTCCAGCCCTGCTGTCCCACCTGGACCCTTCTCCTTCTTCCAGCCATTCCTGCCTGCTATTCCCCTTTCGTGTAAGTCTGTTTGTCTGTCCTGGGCGTTGGTAATATGACTGTTTAAGGCTGCCCTGTGTATCTTCTTCTTCTTCTTCTTCTTCTGTATATTACTTTCGTTTCTTCTTTGGTTCTGGTTTTGTATATAGTTAATAAATGTCTGTTATTTCTTACCTTTGGTTTCTTCTTTCCCCCGATCGCTTTCGTCCTGTCTCCAATTGAGTACCTGTGGCACAATTTGGCCAATGCTCGGAATCGGGTTAGTCAATTGCTAACGGCTCGAATTGCGGATTGCTAAACCGCTCGGCAAATACCATCTCGTCCGTGGTTCGAGCGGTACTTGTCTCCCTGTTTTGCGGAGGGATTGGTAAAGGTATTCGGGAGAACACCTTGACCAATAACCCTGACCAATTTCCCCCCGCAAAAGTGTTATAAGTACCAGGACTAGAGACGGCCAGCTTAACAGGCCAAGGGGATTAACCCCCCTTGCTAAGGGGAGTGCCGTCTCTGAGATCCGTAACAATTGGTGTCGGGGAGTGGGATTTGAAGCCTGAACCAAATTTTAATCCGTCGAAAAAAAAATTTTGGTCGAAATTACGAGCGGCCGAAATTTTATTATAATACCCAAATTATAATCGTGCCATGGATGGTCAAGGCGGTCGGATGCCAGTGGGGGAGGTAAAAGAGGGGTTAGAGGCAATCCAGGACCCCAGGGAGGAGGAGAGCAATGAGGGTGCGGTAGCAAGGGTTGCAGGCACACAAGATGGCGGTGCCTCGCACGAGGTCGCGGGAGCACAAAATGGCGCCTCGCACATGGCGGTGAGAGCCGCGCCCGCTGTACCAGCGGGCTTTGATGTGGAGGACTTTGTGACGCAATTCACCGCGATGCTGAGAAAGGAAATGGGAAACCAATTTGGGGGATTGAGGAAGGATATGGGAGAAATGAGGGACGAAGCAAGGGGTACCAGTGACCAAATTGGGAAGTTAGACAGCAAATTGGAGGGAATAAGTAAATTTGGGGACAGAATGGGTGAGAGCATACAAAAATGTGGGGAGAGCATGGATCGCATGTTGAGCGGGAAAGGCACACGGGTGCACGACGGGGTATCGCGGCTTGAGGAGCGCGGGAGAAGCGAGTTGGAGCAAGGCGCAGGTAACTGGACAGGTATAGAAATCGCGACCCGGGGTATGGGGAAGCCGGCGACCGCCGAATTAGAAAAGGAAATTTTAATAGAGCCGGTGGTCGTTGGGCTGGAAAAAGAAATTAGGTCCGAATCAATCGAAGCAGTAGTGGAAATTGAAATTGGAGAGACCGCAGATGTAGAAATGCACTCGCGGCAGGGAGAAATGGAAAATGCACAAAGTCTGGATTCGCATCATGATGCTGTGCTTATTAACACCAATGAAAGTTTGCAGGTGGTGTTGGAATGAAGAAGAGGAAGCGCCCAGGTGAGTCGGTCTGTGTTTGGTGCAAAAATATTTTTTGCATGCTTGGGATGCAGGCATAACCCGGGCGCTCGTAAAAGGTCCATGGTGCGCGTTATGGATGGGAACGGCGCGTGTGTACGAATGGTGTTGGAGCGCGAGGGTGTTACCAAGAGCGAGGGAGAGTGCACGACAGAGTATGGAGGTGAAACCGAGTGCGAGCGAGAATGCACGTCGGATTGTATGTGTGATGAGAGTGACACGGAGAGTGAGATGGATGAGGAGCGGGTGCGAGGAGGCACACCTGAGTTGGTTGTGGCGCGTGTGCGGGGGGGGGGGGGGCGCATCGGAGCGCGTGATGGGGAGTGTTACAGGGGATGTAACAGAAGAGTGCACGCCCGTGGTGGTTACGGAGTACGTAACGGGGGAGAGTGCACACGAGAGGTGTGGAACGGATGGGTGTGTGAGGGAAAAGTGTGCGCCGAGGAGTAAGTGTGCTGTCGAGAGTGAGAGTGAATGCACGACAGAGTGTGGTGGTGAGAGTGACACGGAGTGCGAGTTGGTTGTGGCGAGTGAGAAAGAATGCACACCTGGAATGGTTCAGCGTGTGTGGGAATGCACACCTGAGTTGGTGTTGAAGCGCGTGATTGGGTGTGCAAAAGAGTGCCCACCCATGGTTGTCACAGAGGATGTGACCGAGGAGTGGGCGCGAGGAGGTGTGTTGATGAAGTGTGCGAACGACAAGTGTGCGCCAAGGTGTGTTATGGAGTGTGCGGACAGCGAGTGGTGTGTAACAGTGTGCGGAGGTGGAATTGATGGAGAGTATGGGAAGGAAGAGCAACTAATGGAACGAGTGGTGTGAGCATGTACGGGGAGCATCGACGTTAAACGGGATAGCGCTCAAACCGACGTATAGCCAACGTGAGCTCCCGGTCCATGCCGGGCTTTGGGTACTGCAGGAACCGGCGAGGGTCGTAATCACGGCGGTTTCAAAAGAACCACCGTGCGCGATCCGCGCCGGGCCCCACCCTGCACGGTCGCGTCCGCGCTTTGCCGGGCAAGGCGACCGGCCCGGTCCGAGGGAAGGTAGGAGGGATCGGAACGGCGCCCCCTTGTGGTGGCGGCGTTCCACCCGGGCAAGGTTGGCCCACTGCGCATGGGAGCGAAAGGCCCGTGCTGGGATGGTGCTTTAAACCTTGGCCCAACCAAACCTCCTTCCCTGAATCGGATGCCGGACGGACCCAACCGCAGGAGACCAAACCACCCGAATTCATTGCTCGGTTTTGCGACGCCGAGTTTTAATGATGCAATGACGTTCCGAGAGGCTCAAGTTTAATGGACTGTGATGATGATAGTGTTTTGATTCGAAATTGGGAATAGTGAATAGGATTGGCAAATTGGATTGGCAAATTTGATGGGTAAAAATGATTGGCAAATTTGATTGGAAAAAATTGGATGGGAAAAATTGATAGTGAGAGATGCCCGATGTAGAGGGATGGTAAATCCACCATCCCTCCCATCCCCGGGCACAAGAGCAATAGTTTATGGGGTTTTGGCTGTGCAAACCAAGCCAGGGAGGGTTTGGATAATTGTTAGGGATCTAGAGAACTGACCATAGGTAACTGTAGAGTTAAGTAGCGACATGATACCTGTAGTGGGGACGTAGAATAGATTAGATGGATTATAATGACGAGGGAGTGCAATCGTATAAGGGGTGACTGGGAAGCGTGAGTTTCAGAAGGGAGTAGTCAGCTTAGACGATGCACGATGCAGTGTGCGTGCAGGGAGTTCTTTGTGGCGAGCATGATGATTGGCATGATTGTGCATTGAGCAGTGTATGGTGAAAGGTGTGATTGTGTATTGCATTGCATGAATGAGCCTAGGAGGAAAGACGGGGGCAAGAGCCACCAGGTGTGTGTGAGCACCAGGTGAGTGAGCAAGTGCAGGTGAAGCACGGGTGAATGGAGCATGGAATGAAGGGAGTACGGAATAGATGGAATGGAGTATGGAATGGATGGTGTGGAGTGAGTAGTGTGGAATATGTGGAGTGGAGTGGTTGGTGCGAAAGGAGTGGATGGGGAAGATGGACCCCTTTCACGAGTACCCGGGGAGGGTAGTTTAAAAGTAGGTAGAGGGAGTCGGTAAATTGTGGTTGGATATTGGCATCTGTGGTGCGTGTGGTAGAATGGTGTTTGGATAGGTGCATTAGTGAAGTGGAAATGGCTGGGCGTGTGGCCTGTTAGTGTGTGTATGGTTAAATGGGCACTCCGCCACTGTTAGTCTGTCGGCCAGGTGAGGCCGCAGGTGGGCTCTGGAAGCCAGTAGAGTTGTTCAGTGGGGCCCGAGGATCCGGAGGACGGACCCGGGTAGCCCAGTGCCAGAGAGGGCACCGAGTGGGGAGAGCGCCAGAGGGCCTTCCCCAGGTAGATAGGTTAGGGTAAGGAGCAGGTAAGCTCAGAGGCAACTGCAGTGGCGGAGGTGTGCAGGTGAGTAGACCTGCTGGGAGCGCCACATGACCCAGCCCGGAAATTGTGCGAAGGCACAGGGAGTTGAATCGGGGGAATGAGACCCCAAATTGATGAGCACCACAGTTTGGTCAATTGGAATTCGGTTCTTAAAACCACATAGTGTAAGATGGCCAATGGTTTGGCAGGGAAAGACCCCGGGTAGAGTAAAAGTGTTAAAGTCATTTAGAGGTATAGTTAGGATTGAAATCCCTTCACACCATATGCAGCCACTCACCTGAGGTGATGATATGACTCCACACCATGTTTTTGTTTTTGTTTTTGTTTTGTGCAAATGTTTGGGGATGTAAGACGCATCATGACGTGGGGGTGACATTGTGCTTGTTTGTTCCATCTCTTCCTCCTTATGAGGAATTGATGAGAAACTGGGCTTGATGGCAAATTTAGAAATTGGGATTGTTGACCAATTTGGATTAGGGGAGATATGGGGAAGACAAGACGATAGCGACGAATTTGTAAATGTGTAGAGTTTTGTAAATACGGGGTAAGGGCAAGGGTAGGGTAGGTGACGGGGGGTGACGTACGATAGGGACGAACTTTCTCCGCTCGCTCCCATGCGCACCTCACCTCTGCATATTACCTTGTTTGGATGTGTACCCTTTTGACCTTCCTCCTATGCTTGCTTTGTCCCTTCCTTCCCCACTCACGGCTTGTTATTTTGGGTGTGGGGAGGGGGGGGGGGGAGTGTGCAGGTAGCCGCACTTGTGTGCCCGAGCCGCCGCTGCACAGCCTGCCTGGACCGGTACACCACCTTATGGACCGCACGACTTCTTTTTTTTCTTTTTTTTTGTATACAAGATCGAGGCTCGTGAAAGAGCGAACATTAATCACACAGAAAGACAAACAACCGACACATAAAACAAATAACATCGGCAGCAGTAGACAAGATGGGGAGAGAGTGGGAAGGGCACAAACACAACATTTGAGGGCAGGGACCGAGAGACATGGAGATACCGAGAGATCTGTGGGAGGGAGAGGGCTTTGGGGGGGAGGCATGGGAAGAGGGGGGGGGGGGTGGGAGAGGTATAACACATATGGACACTGCCAGGACTTCCAGGAAAGAAGTTGGAATTTCAAACAAGGTGGATCTGGGGTGAATTAGTGGGGGTAGAAAAGATCAAGGTTTTGGATGGGGGAAGATAAGAGATGGTGGTGAACAGCTGTTTTAAAGACCTGGAGGGAAGAGTGGGATTGAAGGGAGTGTGGGAGTTTGTTCCAGAGGCGGGAGAAAGAGGAATGAAAGAGTGAAGGTGAGCAGAGAGCCGAGATTTTGGCAGTTTAACCATCAGAGGGTTGCTGGCAGATTTTGTGCGACCTGTAGGAATATTTGGGGGACAGAGCACAGAGAGAGCTGGGGGAGCAAGGCCGGAGTGGAGTCGGTAGAAGACAGAAAGACCACCTACCTGCCTGCGTTGAGTGAGTGAAAGGCCCTCAGAGATAGCTTCATCGCGGGAGATTCCAATGATTCTGAAAGCTTTGGATTCAACAGCGTGAAGCTGAGCTAGGTGTGAGGCAGGAGCACCAGCCCATAGGGGAGAACAGTGTTCCATTGAGCTGTGGATGAAAGCCTTGTATGTGGTGAGGAGCTCAGGTGTGCCTAGGAAGGACTTCGCATGACGGAGGATGCCCAGTCGGCGACTGGCTTTAGAGGCCAGCTTGGAAATGTGGTTTTCCCAAGAAAGATCATGGCAGATAGTGAGACCCAAAAGCTTGAGCGACAGAACTTCTTGGAGAGGATTGTTGAGAAAGTAGATGGGAGGGTTGTCCAGTCGATCTTTTCGGAGAGACATAGGTCAATTGGCTTGCGGCCTAGCACCACCATATGGACCACACGTTTTTGTGGCCAAGCACCACACAGATGGACCCCATGTGTTGGGGCCTGGCCCCTCTGCTGGGACCGGCCATGATGGCCAGAGAGAGTTCTTTGCTTGCGGACCACGGTGAGGTGGCGCCTTTTGCCATACAGGTGGACCACCCATAGTTGGCCCCTGTTGGCCCTAAATAAAAATGGACGCGTTGTGTTCCTTTTTATTATTTGCAAATAGGCAGCAAGTAAAGAAGAATAACATCAAGAAACATCGGCCAGCAGAGCAGGAGCAGAAACCAGAAGAAAGGTCAACAGTTTGTGTTGTTTTTATGTGTGCAATGAGCACTGGATGGTGCTTTGTGTGCTTATTGGTGCTGATGGTGCTTTGGTGCTTTGTGATGCTCTTGTGCTCGGGGGTGCACTGCAATATCAATTGTGCATCCCCGGGCACTTGAGTATGGTGTATCGGTGCAGTGCAGTGCATGCTCTTCCTCTTTTTCAGAAACATATTTTTGTCTCCCAAAATGACAGGTCCTGGATTTGCAGTGTAAATACAAATTAGTGTTTTGTAAATAATGCTCCCCACCGTATATGTGTAGTTTGCGAATAATTCCATGATTCGGTTATTCTGTGGAAGTGAGTCTGTTAGGTAGGATGCAACGTAGCAGGCAGGACATACGTAGTTGTTTTAAAACTGTCGCACTCAAGGGTAAGGTTAATAGTAGAGGGCTACTACACCTGAGTGTCACATTAAGTAAAGTTATTTCGGGTCGGGACGACCCTAGAGGAAAAACGGGTGCTGTGTTACGGTTTTTAGAACCTTCACTAGTAAATGTTTCCCTTATAAATGTTCCCTTATAAATATCCCCATCAATTGGCTTGTTAAATATCGCACCCTAGTTAGTCCATGTACAACACGTAGCGAACCATAGGACCTCTCTCTAGTTATTTCATTATTATGTGTTTCAGTTAAGGATCTGTTCCCAATAGTTGAATCTGCATTGCATTAATCAAATAAGATAGGCCCCTTTCAATTTCCCCAATCGCCTCACCCGCGTCACCGCAAAGTAACAGTCGGGCGGCGTTCGCTGCTCCTTGCCTTGATTCGGTTGTTGGCCCCAAACCGCCATTAGCCATGTGGTCAAGCGGAGGAAGAAGGGGGCGGGGCCACCAGAAAAAGGTGTGGCACATAGACGCATCGGCAGAGGTGGAGTCAGGGAGCCCTTTGCCGGCCAACCAGCGCCGCGGTGAGCCAACCGGTAGGCGTGTCATCAGAGCCGGCGGCTTGATTCCAATACTCGTTATATAAGCGCCAGCGCGAAGCCTTTTTACGGAGATGAACGAGAGTCGACTTGGGTTGGAGACGGCGTTTTGTGAGGTCTGGCTGAGAGAGACGAAGCTGCGCGGAGCTCTTTGACAAGCTGCTTCGAAAAGCCCTACCGCGTGAACGAATACGTGAAGCTGCCGCTGGCTGTTCGCTTCCAGCCCGGAGCGTGGACCTGGAGCGGACCTCCTTGCTGTGCCTCTGCCCGAACCTTCCAGCCCTGCTGTCCCACCTGGACCCTTCTCCTTCCAGTCATTCCTGCCTGCTATTCCCCTTTCGTGTAAGTCTGTTTGTCTGTCCTGGGCGTTGGTAATATAAGATTGTTTAAGGCTGCCCTGTGTATTTTCTTCTTCTTCTTCCGTATATTACTTTCGTTTCTTCTTTGGCTCTGGTTTTGTATATAGTTAATAAATGTCTGTTATTTCTTACCTTTGGTTTCTTCTTTCACCCGATCGCTTTCGTCCTGTCTCCAATTGAGTACCTGTGGCACGATTTGGCCAACGCTCTGAATCGGGTTAGTCAATTGCTAACGGCTCGAATCGCGGATTGCTATACCGCTCGGCAAATACCATCTTGTCCGTGGTTCGAGCGGTACTTGTCTCCCTGTTTTGCGGAGGGATTGGTAAAGGTATTCGGGAGAACACCTTGACCAATAACCCTGACCAATTTCACCCCACAAAAGAGCGTTATAAGTACCAGGACTAGAGACGGCCAGCTTAACAGGCCAAGGGGATTAATCCCCCCCTTGCTAAGGGGAGTGCCGTCTCTGAGATCCGTAGCAATATATATATATATATATATATATATATATATATATATATATATATATATATATATATATATATATATATATATATATATACACATGACATGACCAAAAGTATGCAGACACCCCCTTCTAATGAGTGGATTCGAGTGTTTCAGCCACACCCATCGCTGGCAGGTACATATAATCAAGCACACAGCCATGCAATCTCCATAAACAAACATTGGCAGTAGAATGGGCCGTACTGAAGAGCTCAGTGACTTTCAACGTGGCACCGTCAAGGGATGCCACCTTTCCAACAAGTCAGTTAGTGAAATTTCTGCCCTGCTAGAGCTGCCCCGGTCAACTGAAAGAGCTGTTATTGTGAAGTTGAAATGTCTAGGAACAACAGTACAGCTCAGCCGCGAAGTGATAGGCCACATAAGCTCACAGATCGGGACCGCCAAGTGCTGAAGCAAGTAAAAATCGTCTGTCCTCGGTTGCAACAATCACTTCTGAGTTCCAAACTGCCTCTGGAAGCAACGTCAGCACAACAACTGTTCGACGGGAGCTTCGTGAAATGGGTTTCCCTGGCCGAGCAGCCGCACACAAGCCTAATATCACTATGCGCAATGCCAAGCATCGGCTGGAGTGGTGTAAAGCTCGCCGCCATTATACTCTGGAACAGTGGAAACACGTACTCTGGAGTGATGAATCACGCTTCACCATCTGGCAGTGCAACAGACGAAACTCGGTTTGGCAGACACCAGGAGAACGCTACCTGCCCGAATGCATAGTGCCAATTGTAAAGTTTGTTGGAGAAAGAATAATGGTTTGGGGTCATTTTTCATGGTTCGGCTTTGTTCCAGTGAAGGGAAATCTTAACGCGACGGCATACAATGACATTCAGATGATTGGGTGCTTCCAACTTTGTGGCAACAGTTTGGGCAAGGCCCTTTCCTGTTTCAGCATGACAATGCCCCCGTGCACAAGGAGAGGTCCATACAGAAAATGGTTTGTCGAGATCGGTGTGGAAGAACTTGAGTAGCCTGCACAGAGCCCTGACCTCAACCCCATCGAACATCTTTGATATGAATTGGAACGCCGACTGCGAGCCAGGCCTAATCGCCCAACATCTGTGCCCGACCTCACTAATGCTCTTGTGGCTGAATGGAAGCAAGTTTCCGCAGCAATGTTCCGACAAGTGGAAAGCCTTCCCAGAAGAGTGGAGGCTGTTACAGCAGCAACGGGGGGGACCAACTCCATATTAATGCCCATGATTTTGGAATGAAATGTTTGATGTTCGGGTATCCGCATACTTTTGGTCATGCAGTGTATGTGTGTATGTATATACAGACTTGGCATTTAATATGGAATATTTTTTTTGTGGGGGTGAACTTACTTTTCAAGATGTCTTTGAACCAAAAGTTCATTGGAATTATGTTGAAATTATTCTAGATTTTGTTAATGTGACCTCTAAAAGAAACAAAAACCACATTTGACATTTCGAAACAAATAAATTGATCCTTGAAAGTGATGTAAACTGATATCGAACTCAATTCATGGACAGTACTGTGTTAAACTTCTGTACGTTTTCCAGAAGTATCTCTTTATTTTGCAGGTTAGACAAAAAATTTTTTAACAAAAACAAAAGTTAAATCACGACTGGGATTACGGACAGTAAAATTACAGTTCAGTACTTTGTGTAACCCCCACGAGCATTCATGAGAGCACGTACACGTTGAGGCATGCTGTTCACGAGATTTGCCAAGGCTTGGACAGGAATCGCTTGCCATGCAGTGACAATAGCCTGCTGCAATTCACGCACAGAGGTCGGCTGCTGGTCCAAGTGGTCGATTTGACGCGTTAATTCTGCCCACAAGTTCTCTATCGGATTCATATCCGGGGACATGGCAGGCCACTCCATATGCTCTACACCACGGTCAGCAAGAAAGTGTTGGATCATGCGAGCACGATGAGGCCGTACATTGTCATCTTGGAAGACAAAGTTTCCTCGAAAGGCTGCACGAGCAAATGGAAGCAATGTTTCTTCCAGAATGGCCCTGTACTTGAACTGGTTCAGGTTTCCATTCAGAACAACCAGGTTAGTTTTGCCTCCTGCATGAAAAGCAGCCCAAACGGTCACCCCACCACCTCCAGCTTGGACTCGTGGCACTATACAATCTTTGTTGTAGGCTTCATGCACTTGTCTGCGCACTCAGACGCGGCCATCTTGACGATAGACCAGAAATCTAGACTCGTCATTGAAGATCACGTGATTCCAGTGTCCTGGCTGCCATTGACGATGCTCTCTGGCCCACTGCAATCGGCGCTGGTGGTGTTGACTGGTCAGGAGTGGCTTTCTCAGGGGACGCCTGGCACGATAGCCTGCTTGAACCAGTCGTTGGTTGACTAGCCTTCTGGATACAGGCACATTTGTCAGTTTCTGCCACTCAGCCCGAAGCCGATTAGCTGACTTGGTACGGCCATTGCGGACTAACCGGTGCAGATGGCGATCATCCCTCCTTGTGGTTCTGTGGGGACGTCCTGGCCTCGGTATTGGAGTAGGGACACCCCTCTGAGCATTTCGTTTCAGCATCTTTGACCCCTGACCTTGAGTGATGCCATGCTGCCGAGCAATAGCACGCTGTTTCATGCCGGAATTTCGTAAAGCCACCACTCCATGACAAACAGCATTGTCGAGTTGACGGACCATCTCCAGAGGAAGCGGCAATAACTTTTGGAGACGTGCAGCAGTCGTTTTCCACTAATACAGAACGCAACAACCCTTGTATACCCGACTGTGAAGCCAATCATCAAATGCACCTGTCCGTAAATTTTGCCACGCCACCTGTGACATAATCCTGTTGTTGACTTCTTGCTGCGACAGACAATCAGTGACATGGTTCTTTTAACAAATAAATCACCAAAGTGTAAAAGAAACTCACCAGATTGATATACTGAGTTAAGAAAGTAAACCCAAGTCAAGAAAAAATATATAATCCATATTAAATGCTAAGTCTGTGTATATATTATATTGTTGCGGATATGGGATTTGGCCTCCATCCATATCCGCTTGTAAATATTAACCTATTTCCCCAATACTCCCCAACTATCCCCAATCCCCCATTCCCTAGTCCCATTGTCTGTAAACAACACTCTGTAGCCCCGACCTTCCCCTTTTTCCCCCATTAAATGTCGTGCCCAGGTTCACCGCATCTCACGTAGACAACTATAGGACATCTTGCTAGTTATTCTTAGTCTATGTCAGTTAAGGACTCGTTTCCATTAATTCTGACTCTTCGTTGCACCAGAATGTGATTGTATGGCACCAGTAGTGAGTTTAGGACCTCCTAATACCTCCCCGCATCTCTTCCTCATGAAACTACAACAACAACAACAACTACAACAACAGCGGGGGGCGGCGCGGCAGCGGCGCGGGGAGTCCGCGTCCTCACTCCGGCTTGGTTAGCCGCCATTGACCACGTGCTCCGACGGGGTTACCACACAGGGGCTGACTGTCAGCTCCTCGTCAAGGGCGGAACCCGGTAACCCCCCCGCACCCAATAAGAAGCGGCGGACCGATTCCATCTGGGGCGGAGCTAACGAGCCGAGGGCGTGTCACTCCCCGCTGGATATACGCAGCCCTTACCGGAGGTGACGTCAGATGCGCCCCCAGCTTGAGGAGAAACAGACGCCACCTCCAGCGCGACGATACCTCCCCGCATATCTGGACCGGACCGTGTGGATCCTGTCCCTGAGCCAAGGTGCACCTTGAGCCATCGATTCTGCCCTTCCTTGCCATCAATCCCTGTGTGAGTCAGTCTTGTCCCGTTTATCTGTGGTCTGTCGGGGCTAAGATAAGACCGTATTTAAGTGCCCACCTTTCTATGCTGTACCTCTTGTCCGTGTAATCTAAACGTTCTGCAAACCAATATTATAACCTCCTCCGGAGGTCTTGAGAACTGTACCCCTGGTGTCGTGTCAGTTAACCCAGCCGTTGTGTCCTTTCCTTCATTGATTTAGCATAGCGCGATTCGGCCAACGTTCGAGTGGAATCGGGTAAACTGTGCAGACGCGGTCATACCAAACCGCTCGGTAAACTAACATCCAAAACCGCGTCTGTAACATTTGGTGTCGGGAAGTGGGATTCGATCCGGAGCGCGTTTCACGCGCTCGAAATTATAACGGCGAAATTTGATTGTGTTTTACAAAAAAAAAAAAAAAACCCGAATTTTGAAAGTCGCGCTATGGCAGACCAAGACGGCTGGGTTCCGGTAGAGGAGAGTGAGGCAGGGTCGATCCAGGACCAAAATGAGGGACATGAGGACAGCGAAGCAGTGAGGGTAGCAGGGTCGCAAAATGGCGTCGTCGTGCACGAGGTTACGGGCGCGCAAAATGGCGCCTCGCACATGGCCACGGCGACCGCGCCCGTGACCGTGGTAGCGCCACCGGTGGATTTGAACCTTTTTTTAATGCAAATGAAGGCCCTTATGGACAAGAATAATGAAGAAATGAAAAACAGTATGGGGGCAATGAGGGACGAATTGGGGGTAATGGGAAACCAAATGGGGGTAATGAGGGACGAAGCGAGGGGTACCGGTGAGGGGTTAGACAATGGGATAAAAGAGGTAAAGAATGGGTTAATGGGGGTAGAAAACAGAATGGCTGCCCAGGAGAATCAGATAGAGGGAGTGAAAAATGGGTTAGAGGGGTTAGAAAACAGTATGGAAGGCAAATTGAGGGACATGAGGGACCAAGCGGAAAGGGAAGTTAAACAAATGGGGCAGCAGATAGAGGGGGTCAGAATGGGGGTAGAAACCAAACTGGATGCTCACAGGGAGGAAATGGAGCAGATGAGGGTGGCATCTGGGCAGGAGATGCAAGTGATGGGAGAGGAGATCAGAAGAGGTGTGAGTGAGGAGGTCGGAGGAGTGCGCGAGGAGGTGAGGCACTGTAAGGAGCGCATGGAGAAGGAGGTGAGAAAGGGGACTGTAGAATTGCAAGGGGGTATAGAGGAGTTGACGCTGGGAGTAGAACAACTGACAGTGGGACAAAAGGAGTTGGGGGACCAGGTAAAGAAGAACACAGCGGTAATAGAGGATTTAAAATCGACACAGAAGGAGATGAAAAAGGACGTAGGGGTAATTAAAAAAGAGTGTCAGACGGTACATGAGGACCTGACGAGGAAAATGGACAAGGTGGTAGAGGTGATGGAGGTTAAAGAGCGGGAGGTGCGGGAGCACATAGAAAAAAACAAAGTGGAGTTAGAGGAAGAACTTAAAGGGGCGCACGAGGAGATGAAGGAGGTGAAGCAGAAATTAGAAGAAGTGGAAGAAGGGGTGAGCGAAATTAAGAAGCGACGGAGAGAGGATAAGAAAGAGATAAAGGAGGAAGTAAAAGAATTGGTCCAAAGTCTGTGTTCGGATCGTGATGATGTGCTCATTAACCGGATGAGGGATTCGCAGGTGATGGAGGAGAAGCGAAGAGAAAGAGGACCCGGTGTAAGTGGTGACCAATATGGTCGTGCGTATGATGCGCCAGGTGATTTAATAAGCTTGGGGGTCGAGATAGACCCGGATGTTCGTGAGAGGCCAAGAGTGAGGTGTATGGCTGGTCCGGAGGGTATGGAACGAGAGGTGCGAGGTGTGGGTGAGCAAGCTTGTGGTGGTATGGAATGGGTAGCGGGTTGCGGAAGTGTGACCCATGCATCGACACCAACAGGGGTAGTTGTTAGAGGGACAGGGGAGGCACGAGAGCCCCTTGGGGGTAATGTACTGTGGGGGCCCGGCCGGTTCGGCCCCGCGCTGACCCCGCAAGGGGCGACGCACGGGGTCCGGCAGGCGGGCAACGACTCGCATACGAGGTGGTCCCACAAGGTCCCACTCGCGCCGTATGACGGCAAGAGTGATCTACGCGCGTACCTGGCGCAGTTTGACTGTGTGTGTAAGGGCAACGGTTGGGGTGAGGACGAAGGTGGAGTACACCTGGTGGCCGCATTGCGCGGCGCGGCGGCGGAGGTGCTGACGGCATTACCAGCGGGTGCTCTCACCCTGCCAGCCCTCCGCGACGCCCTAATTAATCGATTCGGCATTGAACAGCAGAGCGAGCTTGTTAAAGCTCAGCTCGCGCTGCGAAAACGCAAGCCCCAGGAAGCCATCGGGGAACTTGCCCACGACATTCGCCGCGCAGTGGGGATCGCACATGCTAGCATGGCAGCGGATTCCCGGGAAAGCCTGGCGCTGGACCATTTTATCCAGGCCCTCCCAGATATTGAGCTCCGGCAACAGCTCGCCATGTGGCGCCCGCAGACTCTGAGCCAGGCGGCTGACGCTGCGGCCCGTTGGGAAGCAGCGAGGCCCCTGGCCCGGGGGGGGGGTGAGCGTCTCGCAATGGCGGTCCGCCAGGTGGGACCCCCGATGGAGGGCGGACCCCTTAGGGGGCCCGCCCCCGACGTGAGTCCTGACCTGGCGGGCATGGTCCGGAGGCTGGTGGACCAGCGCCTGGCGGGACCTGGACCATGGCAGGCGGCCCCGGAGGTGGCCCGCGGTGGACCACGAGCGGGTAATCCAATTCGGACCTACAGGGGGGGGAATTTGGAATTCCGGAGACAAGCACCTTATCAGGTGAGGTGCTATACTTGCAACCGTCTGGGTCACCTGGCGCGGCACTGTCGAGCCACGCGCCGGGATGATCCCCGGCGGTTGAGGTCCTCAACTCCGCCCAGGGGGGAGCAGGTTAGCCGACCCCAGACACCCCCCCGCCAGACCCCGGGAAACTAGAAGGTGTCGGGCACGTAGGGCAGTGTTCGGCAGAAGAGGATGGAGGAGAGCCCTCATTGACGCGACAGGTCATTTATTGTGGCCAAATTGGAACCGGTAGCCTGACAATCAGATGCAAAATTGCCGGCGTGGGGGTAGACGCCGTAGTGGACACAGGAGCTAGCGCCACGATCATCAGCCCTGTGGTCCTTGATTCGAGCGCAGGTGGCTGGGATAAGATCCAGCGCCTGCAAAATTATAGTTTGCAACTTGCTACCGGGGTAACGGCCCCGATCATAGGGCGTGGTTCTGTGACCCTCAAGTTAGGGTCGGTAAGGAGGGAGATAGATGTTTGGGTGGCGGAGGTGTGCGACCCATGTTTAATAGGGTTGGATTTGTTGACTGCCAGCGGTTGTAAAATCGACTTGTGCCGGGGGATCCTGCAGGTGGGAGTAGAAGAGCTGCCGTTAGGGGGAGTGAGCACGGCCGAGAGAGCAGAGCTGGAGGCTTCCGAGGCCGTGACCATCCCCCCAAGGGCCGAGGCGATAGTGCCGGCCCGGTGGGCAGCTCGCCCAACATGGCAGGAGTCCTGCGGCCTGGTCGAACCGGTGGCAGCGCAGTCCATACCGGGTTTAATCGTGGGCCGCACCCTTGTAAAAACGGACGGACCGGTAGTGGCCGTCCGAGTAATAAATATGAGTACAGAACCACGCACTATAGTAAGGGGCACGAGGGTAGCTGGCTGCACCCCAGTTGAGGAAGTCGCGACAGTGAGGGGCGAGAACGTCCAGCCGAGCCGGCCCCGGGGGGAGCCTTCAATAAGAAGTAGGAATTGGCCCGATCCCATTTGCGAGATGGTAAATCGTAGTAGCGTAGAGTTGGGAGGTACCCAGAGGGAGGCCTTACACAAACTGGTTGGGTCCCATTTGGACCTCTTCTCCCTGTCCACCGAGGATATTGGACGTACGGGCCTGGTGAAACATCAGATCCACACCGTTGAGGCCCGGCCTATTCGTCAGGCCGCCCGACGGCTCCCTTGGAGCAAGAGGGCGGAAGCTGACGAGCAGGTTGAAAAAATGCTCGACGCAGGCGTGATCGAGCCCTCGGGAAGTCCTTGGATGTCACCTGTTGTGCTGGTCAAAAAGAAGGATGGGACCACGCGGTTCTGCGTGGACTATCGCCAGCTAAACAACGTGACACTCAAGGACTCATATCCCCTGCCAAGGATTGATGACACCCTCGATGCCGTTGCGGGCTCAAATTGGTTCTCAACTTTGGACCTCAAGAGTGGGTATTGGCAGGTGGAGATGGATAGGGCAGGGAAGGAGAAAACGGCATTTTCCACAGGTAAGGGACTGTATCAGTTTACTGTGATGCCGTTTGGTTTGTGTAACGCCCCCGCCACCTTTGAAAGATTGATGGAACATGTACTAGGCGGCATGCCATGGCAATCATGCCTGGTGTACCTGGATGACGTCCTAGTACATGCCAAAACGTTCCCCCAGGCAGTAGCTAATTTGGACCAGGTGTTCGGGTGCCTCAGACAGGCAGGGTTGAAGCTGAACCCGAGTAAGTGCACTTTGTTTGCAAGAGAGGTGGCCTATCTAGGTCACGTGATCGGCCGCGAGGGGGTAAAAACGGACCCAGACAAAATTAAAGCGGTAGAGGAGTGGCCCGCACCACGTACCATCAAAGAGGTGCGGGGATTTTTGGGACTCTGCTCCTACTACCGGCGCTTTGTGGCGAAATTTGCGGAGTTGGCCCGTCCCCTCCACCGGCTTACGGAGAAGGGGACGCGATTTAATTGGACACGGGAGTGCCACGAGGCCTTCCAAAAATTGAAGGGGTGTCTAACATCCGCACCCCTTCTAGCGTACCCCACTAGTAACGGGGCATTTACCCTGGACACGGATGCGAGCCAGGAAGGATTGGGCGCAGTTTTGTCCCAGACACAGGAGGGCGTGGAGAGAGTGATTGGTTATTATAGTCGGGCCTTAAGTAGGCCCGAGCGAAATTATTGCGTCACTCGCAAAGAGTTATTGGCTATGCTGGCTGCCATGAACCATTTCCACCCGTACTTGTACGGGCGGAAATTTTTGGTTAGAACTGACCATTCCTCCTTGCAATGGCTCCTTCGGTTCAAGGAACCAGAGGGCCAAATTGCAAGGTGGTTGGAAAAGTTGCAGCAGTACGATTTTGATGTGGCCCATAGGGCCGGGAAGGCCCATGGTAATGCGGACGCACTCTCTCGGCGTCCTTGTCTGGGGGAAAACTGCAAATTTTGTGCGAGACACGAGGAGAGGGAACAATTGGGCGATTCGGACCCGACCCTCGTTGTCCGGGCAACCCGGGTGAGAGGGCCAATTTTGCCACTAACCGCAGATGAGGAATTCGGAACTTTGGCTTGGAGCACGGCCCAGCAGGAGGATCCTGTTCTGGGGCCGGTGTTCCAATGGGTCAAATTGGGGCAAAGACCAAAGGGGGAAGAGGTCACCCCCCTCGGGGCGCAAACAAAGGCATATTGGGCTCAGTGGCAGACCCTGGTATTGAAGGATAACATCTTGTATCGCAAGTGGGTGGAGGTTCCCTCTGATAAAACGTCCTGGCTGGTGGTAGTCCCAAATAAATTTAAGACCGATATATTGCAACAGGTGCATGGTACCCGCCCCGGCGGCCATTTGGGCAGGACAAAGACGACATCGCAGGTACGCCGGAGGTTTTATTGGGTGAATATGGGGCGCGACATACAGGACTGGTGTCGGAGATGCGACGCCTGTACTGCCAAAAAGGGACCAGCACGGAGGATGAGGGCCCCCCTTCAATTACACCAGGTGGGGGCCCCCCTAGAGCGGGTGGCCATGGATATCCTAGGCCCACTACCCCGCACCCGCCTAGGTAATAAGTACATCCTCGTTGTGATGGACTACTTCACCAAGTGGCCGGAGGCCTACGCCCTCCCCAACCAAGAAGCAGGGGTGGTAGCGCAGGCCTTCGTGGAAGGATTTGTGTGCCGGCATGGGATTCCACAGGAGTTGCACACCGACCAGGGACGAAATTTTGAGAGCAAATTGCTAAAAGATGTGTGCAGTCTCCTGTCAATTCGGAAAACCAGAACCACGCCTTTAAGGCCTCAATCTGACGGGATGGTGGAGAGATTCAACCGAACTCTAATCCAACAACTGGCACTGTTCACCGCCACCCGTCAGGATGACTGGGACGAACATCTCCCTTATTTGCTCATGGCCTACCGAACCAGCCAGCACGGGGCCACCGCATGCAGTCCAGCGTTGCTTATGTATGGGCGGGAGTTACGGGCTCCCGCCGACTTGCTATGCGGTCCCGTGCCAGACACAGTGGTTAACCCGCCGAGGGAGGGGTACGCACGTCACCTAGAGGAAGGCATGGAGCTAGTCCATGCCTTCGCCCGCCGCCAACTCCATCTGGTGGGGGAAAAGATGAAGCGCAGGTACGACGACCGGAGCCAGGGGAGTCAATACGCTCCGGGGATGAAGATTTGGTTCTTTAATCCCCGGAGGCGGAAGGGAAGGTGCCCAAAACTCACCTCCCCCTGGCAAGGCCCAGGAGTCGTCCTGTCGCAAATCTGTGACGTGGTCATTAAGATCAAAATGGGGCCACGAGCCCTCCCTCGGATCGTCCACGCCGACCGGATAAGGCCTTACACCGGCGAGCAGGCGCCCCCGTGGATTGCCTCGGCTTTAGATGCCGAGGCGGGACCCAGTACCTCTGAATAAGGGGGGCTTATTAGTGCCAGAGGACTGGGGGATTGAGGAGCGATGGGCCCGGTGGGTAAGGGTGGCATCCCTGCCACCCTTCCCATGTGGGGCAAATGCGCACTAGATTATGGGGTGTATGGCAGTGAAAACTAGCCCGGGTGGGTTAGGTTATATGATAGGGATCTAGCGAAGATGACAGTAGGTAACGTTAAGTTTAGTTAGTGACTGATACCTGTAGTGGGGACGCAGGTAGATTAGTGTGGATGATAATGACGTGGGAGCGCAATAGTTTAAAGGGACGACTGGGAAGCGCAAGTTTCAGAGGGGAGTAGTTAGATGAGATGATGCTGTGTGAGAACTGGACAGGTGTGTGGAGCAGTGTATGAGTAGTGAGTGTGTGGATCAGCACGAATGCGCTTGGGGAGAGAAGGGTGCAGGTGGCACCAGGTGTGAGAGCACAGGTGTGCAAGTACAGGTGTGTGGAATATATGGAGCAGAGAATGAGTGGTGTGGAGAGAGTTGGAGTAAGTGGTACGGAGTGGTGTGCATGGTGCGAAGGTGTGGATGGGGGAAGAGTGGACCCCTTTCACGAGTTCCCGGGGCGGGTAGTGTAAGTGTTAGGTAGAGGGTATAGGTAAATTGTGGTTGGATATTGGCATTTGTGGTGCGGTTGCAGAATGGTATTGTGGATGGGTGCATTAGTGTTGTGGAAATGGCTGGGCGTGTAGCCTGTTAGTGTGTGTAGTTGGTTGGGCACTTCACCACTGTGAGGATGTCGGCCAGGTGAGGCCGCAGGTGGGCTCTGGGAGCCGTTAGTGTCAGTGGGGCCCGAGGATCCGGAGGACGGACCCGGGTAGCCCAGTGCCAGAGAGGGCACTGAGTGGGGAGAGCGCCAGAGGGCCTTCCCCAGGTAGTTAGGTTAGGGTAAGGAGCAGGTAAGCTCGGAGGCAACTGCAGTGGTGGAGGTGTGCAGGTGGGTAGACCTGCGGGGAGAGCTACATGTCGCGGCCCAGAAATTGTGCGAGGGCACCGGGAGATGAATCGGGGGAGTGAGACCCCAAATTGAAAAGCACCACAGTTTGGTCAATGGGAATTGGTTTTTAGAACCCATAGTGTAAGAGGGCCAATGGTTTGGCAGGAGAAAGACCCCGGGTAATGTAAAGTTGTTAAAGTCATTTAGGAAATAGTTAGGATTGATGAACCTGTCGCACCATACGCAGCCACTTACCTGTGGTGATGATGACTCCACACCTGTGTTTTCTTTGTTCTCTGTGCAGGAAATGAGAATTGCTGTGTGGATTGGTGAGACGCATCACGACGTGGATGAGACATTGGGGTGATTCCATCTCTCCCTCCCTAGGAGGGACTGATGATGAATTGGTGATGGCAAATTATGATGTTGAGTTGGAGATGGCAAATTTTGATGAGAGTTGAAAATGGCAAATTTGATTGGTTAGGAGGGAGAGAAGACGAATTTGGTTTATGGGAGGAACGGGGAAGACAGTAGGGACGTTTGTTGATTTGTAAAGTAGATGTTTATGGGTAGTGTTGTGTTTTGTGGATACAGTAAGGGGTAAGGGAGGGGCAATGTAGGTTACCTGGTGGGGGGGGGGGGCGTACGGTAGGAACGTACCTGTCTCACCTGGTTCCCATGTGCCCCCAGTGTGCATCATCTTGTATTGCGTGCACTTTTGCGCCCTTACCACCTTACTCACTTGTCTACTTCTTTTGTCTCCCACCTCCGAGGATCTGGCTTTGGGGCAGAGAGAGAGGAGAGAGAGGTGCTGGCTCCGCAGTTGTGGGCCTGCACTTTCGCTGCTTGCTGCCGGGATCGATACACCATATGGACCGCAATTTTTGTGGCCGCCCACCATGGACCGCAGTTCTCTTGCGGGCAAGCACCACCCGTGGATGGACCTCTGGGTCAACGTGGCACCTATGCCATAGAGGTGAACCACTATAGTTGGCCCCCTGACGGCCACAATTTAGAAATGGACGCGGTTGGCGCCTTTCTTTATTTTTTAAGGAAGCTAGAAGGCCAAGTGCTTCAAGAAGGCAAGACCAGCGGCAGAACATCGGCCGGCTGCGACACCACCGGTGACGTTGAACATTTTATTGGTGCACCGGATGGTGCTGACTGTGTTATGGGGTGGTGCTTTTGGTGCTTGGATGGGGTGCTCCACATTATTAAAGGCCGTAGGGCCACAGGGCACTCGTGGGTTGGTGTATCGATGCTGGCATGCGTGCTCTCTCTATGCATAACATCTGCATGTGTTCCTCCAAAAACAGGTCCTGGATCGTAGTGTAAATATCAGTGTAGTCTTGTGTAAATAATGCTCCCTACCGGCTGTATGTTTAGTTTGAGAATTCTTTCCGCGATTCGGTTATCCTGTGGGTGTGTTTCGGTGAGGAGAAGGGTGCAACGTCGCAGGGGGACATATTTACTCATTTGTGAACATCTGTAAAACTGTCGCACTCAGGGTAGAGTTAATAGTAGAGGGAACTACATCTGAGTGCCACACTAAAGTAGGTAAAAATTTATCGGGTCGGGACGCCCCGAGGTAGAGAAGGGTGCAATGTTGCGGATATGGGATTTGGCCTCCATCCATATCCGCTTGTAAATATTCCCCTATTTCCCCAATACTCCCCAACTATCCCCAATCCCCCATTCCCTAGTCCCATTGTCTGTAAACAACACTCTGTAGCCCCCACCTTCCCCTTTTTCCCCCATTAAATGTCGTGCCCAGGTTCACCGCATCTCACGTAGACAACTATAGGACATCTTGCTAGTTATTCTTAGTCTATGTCAGTTAAGGACTCGTTTCCATTAATTCTGACTCTTCGTTGCACCAGAATGTGATTGTATGGCACCAGTAGTGAGTTTAGGACCTCCCAATACCTCCCCGCATCTCTTCCTCATGAAACTACAACAACAACAACAACTACAACAACAGCGGGGGGGGGGGCGGCAGCGGCGCGGGGAGTGCGCGTCCTCACTCCGGCTTGGTTAGCCGCCATTGACCACGTGCTCCGACGGGGTTACCACACAGGGGCTGACTGTCAGCTCCTCGTCAAGGGCGGAGCTCAGTAACCCCCCCGCACCCAATAAGAAGCGGCGGACCGATTCCATCTGGGGCGGAGCTAACGAGCCGAGGGCGTGTCACTCCCCGCTGGATATACGCAGCCCTTACCGGAGGTGACGTCAGATGCGCCCCCAGCTTGAGGAGAAACAGACGCCACCTCCAGCGCGACGATACCTCCCCGCATATCTGGACCGGACCGTGTGGATCCTGTCCCTGAGCCAAGGTGCACCTTGAGCCATCGATTCTGCCCTTCCTTGCCATCAATCCCTGTGTGAGTCAGTCTTGTCCCGTTTATCTGTGGTCTGTCGGGGCTAAGATAAGACCGTATTTAAGTGCCCACCTTTCTATGCTGTACCTCTTGTCCGTGTAATCTAAACGTTCTGCAAACCAATATTATAACCTCCTCCGGAGGTCTTGAGAACTGTACCCCTGGTGTCGTGGCAGTTAACCCAGCCGTTGTGTCCTTTCCTTCATTGATTTAGCATAGCGCGATTCGGCCAACGTTCGAGTGGAATCGGGTAAACTGTGCAGACGCGGTCATACCAAACCGCTCGGTAAACTAACATCCAAAACCGCGTCTGTAACAATATTGTTGCGGATATGAGGATTGCATTTTTTTGATTGTGTGTATTGTATTGTGGTAAATTGTTGTGTAACATTGGTTGGATCTGGCCCCTCCTGCCTCCAGAGTTGTGTAAAGGTAAAAAGGGCATCCCGGTAGTTAATTCCATGAAACACCACATTGAAGGACACGATAAAACCCTTGTTCAGTAGTTTATATCCTTATTATGTGTTTTAGAGTAAGGCCTTGTCTTCCATTAGAATGACACTCCATTGCACCAAACCAAAGAGATAGATTCCCTTCATTCCCATTCCCAAAACCCTCCATTTCCCTCTTTCGTCATTGCCAAGCCTCGATTGCCAATTACATCCCCTCCAATTGCCGCCATTGACCACGAGGCAGGGTTGGGGAAGAAAGGCGGGTCCCCACCTCGTCAGAGAGGGGAGGAGTGAGTCAGCCCCACTCAACCAACCACGAACAAGGGGTTGGACTTGGAGAGGGTGTGGAAAGGAACAGCAAGGAGGTTCGAAAAGGTTGAGGGGCGGGGGCTATATAACCCGCCGCGGGACGCTCCCCAAGCAGACAAGCAGATGAGTCCAAGAGATGAACTGAAAGGCTGAGCTGAGCTGCGTGGTGAGGTGGAAAGGAAAGAGCTGGGTCGTCAGAACAAGAGCTGAGTTGTGAGGTCCAAAAGCGGAGATCATCCAGGGAAGCACAAAGCCTGCTATTCGTCACCTTGCTCGCCAGCAGCAGCGTCTACAGCAGCGACAAGACTCGACAGCCGTTTGGGGCCTGGACGGCAGTTTGGAGCAGGGCCGCGAAGGAACGGCGGCTGCGTCAACGCGGGGATCATGCTGCCGGACCAATTGGACTTTCCTCTCCTTCCAGCCAATTCCTATCATCATTCCCCGTGTGAGTCGTCTTTGTTTGTTCTGTCCTGGGTAGGTAATTAAGTCTGTATAAGCTAGTAATTTGCACTGTGTTACCTGTTTTTTTCATGTCCGCTGTAAATACCCGTGACTGCTCTTTTTGCTTATGTGTGTGTAAATAATAATAAACCCCGTTACTCTTCTGTACGTCTTCTTCTTCTTCCTCTTTGCATTCGTCGTCTTAGTCTTTTCCATATTGAGTAGCTGTGGCGCGATACGGCCAACGTCTGGGTGAATCGGGTTTAGTTGGGAAAAAAACTGTTCGGCCGCGGCGCCTCCGCTCGGCAAACAACATCCTTAACCGCGGACCGTAACAATATATATATATATATATATATATATATATATATATATATATATATATATATATATACAACTCAATACATACATACATACATACATACATACACACACACACATACATACATACATACATACATACATACATACATACATATATATATATATATATATATATATATATATATATTTAACGGAAAACCAAATACCGTACTGCATTGGAGGATCCAATGTACCCCGGTGTACTCTGTAACTGGTGTGTACCCTGGTTTAGAATATGTACACCATATCCCTGCGTGTCGTAAGAGGCGACTAAAAGGGTTGGCGTCAGAAAGGGCATCCGGCTATAAATAAATAAAAAAGCCTCAAAAAGGGAACCATGACAATTACAATTACATATGGGCAGGGAACAGCCCAAAGTACCCCGTGGGGGTCCTCAACTCCTCTCGTCAAAAATCAAGGTGGGGAACCCGATCGAAGCAAGAGTGGAAATCACTCCATTTATGATGACGAATGCCGCACGTGGAGATCGGTTTCTGAAGTTTGGGACATGGAATGTAGGGACAATGGCAGGGAGATCAGGAGAAGTGGTAAAAGTATTGGTCAGAAGAAGAGTGGACATGTGTTGTGTGCAGGAGACAAGATGGAAGGGAAGTGGTGTGAGAATGGTGAAGGGTAGGCAGGGACAGAAATACAAGTTTGTGAGGCAAGGGTGCCCGGAAGGCATGCATGGTGTTGGTGTCCTGTTTTCTGAGGAGTTTGTAGACAGTGTGGTGAGTGTGACTAGAGTGAGTGAACGGTTGATGATGGTGAGAATGATGATTGGAAAGCTCTTAGTGAACGTCATCTCGGGATATGCTCTGCAGATCGGTCGGAGCGATGAAGATAAGGACAAGTTCTGGTGTGGGATCGAGAAGCTGATGGAAAACGTGAAAGATGAGGAAGTTGTTGTGGTAGGAGGAGACCTAAATGGACATGTGGGAAGGAGTATGGATGGTTTTGAGGGAGTTCATGGGGGTTACGGATATCGTGTGAGAAATGGGGAAGGTGAAAGGATTTTGGAGTTTGCTGATGGAGCTGGTTTGTTGATTTGTAATACTCAGTTCCAGAAAGCGGATAATAAGCTTGTTACATACACATCAGGTGGGTCGACGACAACCATTGACTACCCGATGGTGCGTAGGCGAGACAGGGGGCACCTACGGGACACAAAGGTGATCCCGGGGGAGGAGGGTGTTTCACAGCACCACTTGGTTGCCTGCGTCATCGGCGGGTGAAGTACCAACTGTCACTCAAGCTTTTGGGTCTCACTATCTGCCATGATCTTTCCTGGGAAAATCACATTTCAAATCTGGCCTCCAAAGCCATTCACCGACTGGGCATCCTCCGTCGTGCGAAGTCCTTCCTTGGCACACATGAGCTCCTCACCACATACAAGGCTTTCATCCGCAGCTCAATGGAATACTGCTCTCCCCTCTGGGCTGGTGCTCCTGCCTCACACCAAGCTCGTCTTCACGCTGTTGAAACCAAAGCGTTCAGAATCATTGGAATCTCCAGTGATGAAGCTAACTCCGAGGGCGTTTCACTCACTCAACACAGGCAGGTTGGTGGTCTTTCTGTCTTCTACCGACTCCTCTCCGGCATTGCTCCTTGAGCTCTCTCTGGGCTCTGTCCCACAAATATTCCTACAGGTCGCACAAGATCTGTCTGCAACCCTCTCATGGTTAAACTGCCAAAATCATGACTCTCTGCTCACCTTCACTTCTTCATTCCTCTTTTCTCCCGCCTCTGGAACAAACTCCCTCACTCTCTTCAATCCCACTCCTCCCTCCAGGTCTTTAAAACAGCTGTTCACCACCATCTCTTATCTTCCCCCATCCAAAACCTTGATCTTTTCTACCCCCGCTAATTTCACCCCAAATCCACTTTTTTGAAATACCAACTTCTTTCCTGGAAGTCCTTGGTGTCCTTGTGTTTATACTTCTCCCACCTCCCCCCCCCCCCCTTTCCCACGCCGCCTCCCCCCAATCCCCCTCCCTCCCACACATTCCCGATGTCCCTGCTCTCAAATGTTGTGTTTATGTGCTTCCCCTTCTCTCCCCATCTTGTCTACCGCTCCCCTTTTTATATACTTTGTTTGTTTGTCTGTTTGATTTGTTTGTGTGATAAATGTTAGCGCTTTCACGAGCCTCGATTATGTATACAAAAAAAAACAAACACCGAAGACCCAAAACACCCCATAGACCCAAAACACCCCAAAGACCCAAAATACCCCAAAGACCCAAAACACCCCGAAGACCCAAAACACCCCGAAGACCCAAAACACCCAAAAGACCCAAAACACCCAAAAGACCCAAAACACCCCGAAGACCCAAAACACCCCGAAGACCCAAAACACCCCGAAGACCCAAAACACCCCGAAGACCCAAAACACCCTGAAGACCCAAAACACCCCGAAGACCCAAAATACCCAAAATACCCTGAAGACCAAAAAGACCCCGAAGACCAAAAATACCCGAAGACCCAAAAGACCCTTAAAGACCAAGAAGAACCAAAAGCCCCTGAAGACCCAAAAGACACCAGAGACCCCAGAGACCCAAAAGACCCCGAAGGCCCAAAAAACACCCCAAAGACCCAAAACACCCCGAAGACCCAAAACACCCCGAAGACCCAAAACACCCCGAAGACCCAAAACACCCCGAAGACCCAAAACATCCCGAAGACCCAAAACACCCCGAAGACCCAAAACATCCTGGAAGACCCAAAACACCCCGAAGACCCAAAACACCCCAAAGACCCAAAATACCCTGAAGACCAAAAAGACCCCGAAGACCAAAAATACCCGAAGACCCAAAAGACCCTTAAAGACCAAGAAGAACCAAAAGCCCCTGAAGACCCAAGAGACACCGAAGACCCTTCAGACCCAAAAGCCTCTGAAGACACCAAAGACCCAAAAGAACCTGAAGACCCAAAACACCTCAAAGACCCAAAATACCCTTAAAGGCCCAGAGGATCCAAAAGACCCTGAAGACCCAAATGGCCCTGAAGACCCAAAACACAATGAAGACCCAAAAGACACCGTAATGGTCAAAGATGCCTACCCCTCTGAAACGACGTGTGGTGAGGCGCGCGGAGCACGCCGAGTCACGCTAGTCTATATAAGTGGGGAATTTTTTTAAGGTGGGTTAACAATTTAACTTGTGGTTATTGGAGGAATAGACACCATGGGAGAACTAGCATGTCTGTTCCACAGAACTTACATGAGAAGACATGATACAATAAAGGAGAATTTCAAATTAAACCTCCTGCAGGTACTCCACACCCCCACCCCACCCCCTCCATCATCCCACACGATATCCCCTCCTCTCTCCCCATTCTTCCTCCACTTGTCTCCTGCTCGCAACATGAGCGGAGCTCGTTCATGCTCCTTACTGCGCAGCACTCGGGCCATGAACCCACGGCCAAGCTTCGGGGGGCTGCTGCTGCCTTTCCTCGCCGTCTGGCTCACCGTATCACCAGGTACGCTCTCACGGCTCTATCGCCACCACGTGCCCTGCATTTTCCGCTCGTGGTTAAAACGGTATTCTCACGCTCACTCATCACAACCACTTTAACCAGTGCTCACTCACATGAATCCCTAAAGCATGGTCGTGCTCTTTTCACTCCCCTCCCTCACTGCACCTGTCTGCCTCCGTGATTCTGTGTTACCAGAAACTGATTATAAAATGTTGTGCAAAACGCACGTGGTATCATTTGGACCCCACGACCCCCTTAAGGCGGTGCTCTGTGCACTGTCATTGAGGGTCGTGCTTTGGATGCGCGACTCACATGGAATGTTGTGGAGAGCGAGCTGCAGCGCTTGCTTCAATGTCCATCACCCTCCCACTCCCAACAACGAAATCTCCGCCATTCCCTCAAAGCGAGTCCGCTCGGTGCGAGCCTCGTAAATGGAGCGTTGTGGTAAATTAACATCGCAGCCACAAGCGCCGACAATTTGCCTCCAAAGTGCATTTTTGTCATCAGAGGGAGCATTTCAACATCTCTGTGAACGTCTTACATTTTTGGAGATAAAGGAAGAAATGGGAAGCATGGACATGTATAACTTTCTTTCACTTTACCTGTCACCAAACAAGCAGAGGCCATCAATTTATTGGAGTAGGCTACATGGAGACGATAGAGTACAGAGTTGATGACATATGACAACTTTCAGTTTTTATGCCTCCGGCGACTTCATTATGTTTTCGGGTTGTCCATCCGTCCGTCCGTCCTTCCGTACGGGCTAAACCTCGTTTTTCTCAGCAACCACATGTCCGATTGAGACGAAACTTTCAGGGTAGGAGAGACACCCATGCAGAATGTTTTTATGATAATTGTGATGTCATAGATCACGTGGTATGGCAGCCATCTTGGATTAAACGCAAACGATGAAAAAATGATTTCTCGGAAACAGCTGAATGGAAAAATTTGAAACTTGGCACATTGTCAAATACTCCCAATGGGGAACAAAAGCATTATAATGATGACATCATAGGTGAAGTGGTATACCAGCCAAAAATGTTTCAATCGAATTCCTTATCCTTAAAATCTGAAATTGCACGCACATGATCTATGACCCATTTGTATTGAAATATTAAATTATGACATCATAGGTCACATGGTTTGGCAGCCAGATTGGATTGAAAGAAAATATTAAATAATTATATCTCTGAAACCGCTCACTATATCGATGCGAAATTTTACAAATATAATCTAACAGCACTGTTGCATATCGTTTGAAAATGATGATGTCATAGGTCACGTGGTTTGGCAGCAATCTTGGATAGAAAAACGAACCTTATCCAATCAACACGAAACTTCACAAACATGATCCCCTACCCATACATATGCAGAGTGATGGCATCTACCCATTGTGGGACTATGCGGAGGCATATTAGCGACACAGTCGCATTGTTCTAGATTTTTATTGAGCGGTTTTGGAGAAAATGAAGTCCAATTTTTTTTTCTTTGATCCAATATTGCTGCCATACAATGTAATGTGACCTATGACATCAATGTTAGCAATGCAATATTATTCATGGGGAGTCAAATGTTTAAAGATTTGCATCAATCGGAGACAAGCTGTTGCAGATAAAACTATTTAAAAAGCGAAAATATATAGATGCCGACACACACACACACACACACACACACACACACACACACACACACACACACACACACACACACACACACACACACACACACACACACACACACACACACACACACCAAAGTATCAAACTTCATGAAATTAAAATACAATATCTTTATACAGGGTGTTCCAAAAAGACCCGGACAACTTTGGTTGTTATATATAGAACAACATAAAGATACAGACATAATATGCACATCATCTAGGAAGAGACATGCATATTCTTGATATTTTACTTCCAAAATGCATATTGGATTGCGAATGATTACATGCTCCGTCTGCTGGCAGCATCATTCGTTGTCGATGTGCAATTTTGCTACTCATCATTGCCTCTTGCACATTTGGGTAGGGACTTCGAACTTTATTGCGGTGCCTCTACACAATGGCCTACTCTTTATGAAAGGCGCCATGGGATATTTAACCTGCACCAGCAAATGCTAGCAGAAGGTACCCCCAGATGAACGTCTGCATCCAGGGACGTTGCGCTCATTAATGCAACACCCTGCTTGTAAAAACACAATACTGGACAGCTCAAAGCTCTGAGATATCCTACCAACCCATTATCTATGTGTCTATATTTATGAATATAATGTATGTGTGTGTGTGTATATATATATATACAAACACAAATTCTTTAATTTATATATTATATTTTAAAAATACTCTTCATTTAGCTTTATATCCATATTTTGGAAAAAATCACTATTTTGACTATTTGTATATAAATGAATTGTATCCCTATCCCTATGATGATGATATATTGCTGCAGAGCACAGTAGTGCCTTTACAAAGAGTTATTGTATGTGGCAATCAGTCAATCCTTTCATTTTTATTTATGGGCCTCAAAACAGCTGCGTGTCGGGTTTCCGACTCTGATGCCACCGACTCAAAATATGGAATGGTGAGGTGGACCCAGAAGATGATGTCCAAACCTTGCCAAATTTTGCATAGCAACTTTGTTTTATGATTGGAACAAAATAAAATTTGGGACAGATCAATCCAACATCTTTTTAAAAATAGTTGGGCGTTTGATGCACCCTAACCGCCAGTGGCCCGACCCCCGCGTTGGGGCCGCCCCCCTGCGGGCGGACCCCCGGCACTGCCCAGCCCCGCCGCCACGCCACCCCCCGGTCCTGCACCCATCCCAGGGGCAGCCAGGGGCATCCCACCTGGCATCCCTGCACCCCGGACGCCGCCGATCGCCAGGGGGCGCTTCGGCCGGGTCATCCGTCCGCCCCGCAAACTGGCCCTCCAGGTGCGCGGGTATTGTACATATATATATATATATATATATATTGTTGCGGATCCGGGGGTCGGCGCTCCCCTTACCAAGAGGGGGTTAATCCCCTTGTCTTTCAAACTGGCCGATCCCCCAGTCCTGGAAATTACGACGTCACTTCCGGTCGGGAGTAGCCAGGGTGATTGGTCAATAAAGTCCCAAATACCTGAGTGCTACCCCTGGCCGTAAAGCGAGGAGATAACTCCCACCCGGGCCGCAGCGTTAATGGATATGCCGAGCGAAGGGAGCTGCGACTCGGGCCATTAGCAAAAAGACTAACCCGGTTCTGAGCGGTTCTGAAATCGTGCCACCGGTACTCAATTGAGGAAAAGACGAAAGCGATCGAATAAGAGGAAACCAAAAGGTAGGAAGAACAAATATGATTTATTACTATACTAATAAAAGAGGAAACAAAAGAAGGGCATGTACAAGAAGAAGAGCAAAAGGACACAGGGCAAGCTCACACAGTCTTAAATATCACGCCCAGGACAATACAGACAGACTTACACTAAAGGGGAATAGCAGGAAGGAGGAGAAGGTCCAGGCAAATGGTTCAGGCGTTGAGGTCCGGCTCCAGGTTCACGCTCCACTCCGGTCCATGCTCCAGTTCCGCGGCGAAACCCGGCAGGCAGTGCGGTTGGTATTGTCGCGGTAGCGGACCGACTCTCTCACTCAACTTCGTGTCTGGTCTCGTTCTTGACCCAACTCTCTCTTCTGCTCTGCCTCGCAACCTCTTGACTCACCGCGGCTCTATGGCTCTCCCTTCTGCTCTGTTGAAGTAGTCCCAAGCGGGCACTTTTATCACGCGCTCGCGTATCAAGCCGCATGCTTTTTAGGTCCGCCTACCGGTGAACACGCCTCGGCCCTGATTGGTCGCGAGGGTTCACCGGCTCCTCCCTTCGTGACACGTTGATGGGGCCACGCCTCGCTCCGACATCTCCTCCCCCTTTTCCTCCAGCTTGACTGCGTGGTTAATGGCGTTTGGAGCCAGCGCTGCGGCTGGCAGAGACACGCAATCCAATTTGGAGGGAGGCTAAGCCACAAAATGAACAGGATTGAACAAGGGGCCTAGGTTATTTGATTAATGCAATGTAGAGTCAAACTATTGGAAACAGAGCCTTACCTGAAACACATACTAATGAAATAACTGAAGAAGGTTCCTATGGTGTCCTACGTGTTGCAATATGGCCTAACTAGGGTGCGACCTTTGACCTTTGGGAGATGGGGATATTTACAGGGAATTATTTACAAGAATTATTATTTACAAGTGAGGGGTTCTCAAAACCGCAACACTGCACCCTCCTCTCCTCCAGGCACGTCCCGTGCCGACAAAACTTTAACTTAGTGTGACACTCAGGTGTAGTAACCCTCTACTTTTAACCTCACCCTGAGTGCGACATTTTAAAAACTAGATATGTCCCGCCTGCTGCGTTGCATTCTACCTAACTGACTCATGCCCACAGACTAACCGAATTGCAGAATTAATTTTCAAACTAAACATAAAGCCGGTGGGGAGCATTATTTGCAAAGAACACTACTATTTTGATTATTTACAAACTGTCACCCAGGACCTGTCTTTTTGGGAAACAAAAGCAGAACTTTTGAAAAGAAGAAAATCATTGCCATGCACTGCACTGATACACCATACCACAAGCACCAAATTATAAAACGCACCAAAAGCACCCTACAGCACCAATAAGCACCATGACACAAAAAAATGCACCAAACACATTTCAAATCAATAAATGATGTCTTCTCCTTGCTTGTCTGCTGGGCCGATGTTTCTGGTTGATCTTCACGCTTGCTGCCTATTTAATAATAAAAGGGCACAAACCGCATCCACTTTTTAAATTACGGCCAGCATGGGCCAACTAAGGTGGTCCACCTGCATGGCTTAGGTGCCACCTCAACACAGTGGTCCGCAAGCAAATACCACTGGCCACAGTGGCCGGTCCCCAGCAGAGGTGCCAGGCCCCAAAACGTGGGGTCCATATGGTGGTGCTAGGCCACAGAACGTGTGGGCCATAAGGTGGTGCACCAGTGCAGGCAGGCAGGCAGCGAGGGTGCGGGCGCACAACTACGACGCCTGCACACTTTCCCCTCGGTACCCAAAGACCACGGTCCATGGGTGGGGTAGGAAAACAAAGCAGAGTCAGCGATGGGTAAGGGCGCAAGGGTACACACAATAACAAGGCAATGCAGAATGAGGTGCGCTGGAGAACGAGCGGGGAAAGCTCATCCCTAGCGTACGTTCCCCCCCTGTCTCCTAATCTACCCTTGCCCCTACCCCGTATTTACACAATTTACAAATTCGTCTCTACGTCCTGTCTTCCCCATATCTCCCCTAATTCCAAATTGGTCATCAATCCCTCCTAAGGAGGAAGAGATGGAACATAAACAATGTCACCCCCACGTCATGATGCGTCTTACATCCCAAATGTCTGCCAAATCGGTGTGGAGTCTTCTTCACCTTGGGTGAGTGGATGCGGATGGTGCGAAGAGATTCTCAATCCTAAACTACCTTCTAAATGACTTTAACTCTCTTTAACTCTACCCGGGGTCTTTCCCTGCAAAACCATTGGCCATCTTTACTCTATGTGGTTCTAAAAACCAATTCCCATTGAACATACTGTGGTGCTCACCAATTTGGGGGTCTCACTCCCCCGATTCTACTCCCTGTGCCCTCGCACAATTTCTGGGCTGGGTCGTGTGGCTCTCCCAGCAGGTCCGCTCACCTGCACACCTCCGCCACTGTAGTTGCCTCCCGAGCTTACCTGCTCCTCACCCTAACCTACCTGGGGAAGGCCCTCTGGCTCCCTCACCCCACTACCGCCCTCTCTGTCGTCGGGCTACCCGGGTCCGTCCTCCAGATCCTCGGGCCCCATTGAACACTAACTGGCTCCCAGACCCTACCTGCGGCCTCACCTGGCCGACAGACGAACAGTGGCGGAGTGCCCAACCAATCACACACACTAACAGGCCACACGCCCAGCCAATTTCACTCCACTAATGCACCCAACACAACACTTCTGTGCGACTACCCGCACCACAGATCCCAATATCCACCAAATTTACCTACTCCCTCTACCTACTTTTAAACTACCCTCCCCGGGTACTCGTGAAGGGGGTCCATCCTTCCCCCATTCACTCTTTCGCACCATACCCTCCACTCCACGTATTCCACACTCCCACTCCACACCATCCATTCCAGACGATTTACTCCAGACCATTTATTCCATCCAACCATTCTCACTTGCCACCCTGCAAGTCAATCACTCAATGCACAATCACACCCATTCTCAATACTCTGCTCAAGACACTTTCTACACACACACAGCATTCATGAGCATTGCCTCTCAATTCCTCATTTCATCCAAAACTTAAAGCTCATACACACACATACAGCATCATCTAAACGAACTACTGCCCTTCTAAGACTCGTGCTTCCCAGTCACCCCTTATACAATTGCACATCCCACGTCATTAACATCCATCTAACCTATTATACGTCCCCTCTACCGGTATCAATGTCGCTACTTAAATCTACAGTTACCTATGGTCATCTTTCTAACTCCTATCAATAACCTAACCCTCCCGGGCTAGTTTGTATTGCCATACCCCATAAAACTACTGCTCATGTGCCCCGAACATGAGTAATGTGAATGGTAAAACTACCATCCATCACTACATCATATACCATTTGCCATCATCACTATCACTATCCAGTCACTACACTGAGCCTCTCGGTGCGTCAATGCGTTTTCAAAGCTCGGCTTCGAAAAGCCGGCTATCTGTGCGGATGGTCAGTCTCCTGTTGATTGGGTCCGTCCGGCATCGATTCTGGGGAGGAGGTTTTGTCGGGCCAAGGCTCCAAGCACCATCCCGGCGCAAGGCCTTGCGCTCCCAAGCGCGATGGCCCAGGCTAACCCGTCAGCGTCAATGCTCGACTTGCATGCTCACACGCATATGCGACCCCTTTTACACTCACATTCGCACACCAAGTCGTCCTCTCTCCTTCCATACACTTCATGCATTCCAGGCATTCCATTATTGCACTTTCTGTTATACCCCACTCGCTGTTCACACACTCCATACCATACCTCTCTCGCACACCGTCTTGTGCACTCTCTCCCGGTACGTACTCCGTACCACTCATGGGGGTGCACTCTTGCATCCACCCATTCAGCGCACACCTACTCATGGGTGTGCAAGCCCTCGTCGCACACCCAATCACGCACTTCACCACCAACTCAGGTGTGCATTCTCGCACACGCTCAACCATTCCAGGTCTGCATTCTTTCTCACTCGCCACAAAAACTCACTCTCCGTGTCACAATCACTCCCACTATCACACTCTGTAGTGCATTCTCCCTCACACCCGGTATCACACTCTCGCTCCGGCGCCATTCGCACACGCGCCATTTTCTCTCACACCACTCACAAGGGACCTTCCACGAACGCCCAGGTGCCGTCTCGATCCCAACCGTGCGAAAATTCTTTTCACGCCAAACACTTTCCCGCCAAATCTCTTAGCACCAAATAACACCCGGCTTACCTTGGCGCTTCTTCTTCCTCGCTCCAACACCTGCAAATCTTTATTCGGGTCAACAAGCATGGCATCATGATGCGAGCACGGACTTTGCATGCATTCCATTTCTTCCCTCGACGAGTGCTTTTCTAAGTCCGTCTCTTCCGCCCCAATTTCCACTATTGGTTCGGTTTTAATTTCTTTTTCCTCGATGACCGCTGGCTCTAATAAAATTTTCTTTTCTACTTCAGCGGTCGTCGGCTTTCCCATACCCCAGGTCGCGATTTCTATACCCGTCCACGTGACTTCGCTTTGCTCACCTTCGCTCACCCCGCGCTTCTCAAGCCGCGTTACCTCGTCGCTTACAAATGTGACCTCCTCGCTCAACCTGCGGTTAACCTCTCTCTCACACTCCCTTGTCTCATACCGGGCTTGGTCCCTTGCCAACCCCTCATTAATTTCTTGGGCTTGACCATTTATGTCTTCCAATTGGTCCCCTACTTTGCCCTCGAATCCTACCAATTTGACCACTAGGCCCCAAATTTGGCTTCCCAATTGCTCCCCCATTCTTTGTTCCAAATTACTTAACCCGTCTCTCAATCCCCCTATTTGGTTTCCCACTCGCTCACCCTGAGCCTTCATTTGTTCTTTCTGGGCACCCATTGTCCCATTCATCTTTTCCATTTCTTCCCCCGTCTTGACCATAAAGGCCATCATTTGCGTCATGAAGAGGTTCATATCCACCAGTGCTGCGGGCTCGGCTGCCACGACCATGTGCGAGGCGCCGCCATTTTGTGCGCCTGCAACCCCCGCTACCGCACCTTCTTCAACCTCCTCTTCCATCTCTCCCACTTCTTCCTTGGGGTCCTGGGTTAACTCTAACCCTTCTTCTATCTCCCCCACCGGCATCCGATCGCCTTGGGTATCCATGGCACGACTATAATTTGGATGTTACAATAAAATTTTGGCCGCTCAAAATTTTGACCAAATTTTTAAGATGGATTAAAATTTTGTTCGGGTCCAATCCCACTCCCCGACACCAATTGTTGCGGACAATAGCACAATTGGTGTCCAAAATTTGGTCAACTAAATTTAGTCCCGGGTTCCAGATCCCACTCCTGACACCAATTGTTGCGGATCCGGGGGTCGGCGCTCCCCTTACCAAGAGGGGGTTAATCCCCTTGTCTTTCAAACTGGCCGATCCCCCAGCCCTAGAAATTATGACGTCACTTCCTGTCGGGAGTAGCCAGGGTGATTGGTCAATAAAGTCCCAAACACCTGAGTGCTACCCCTGGCCGTAAAGCGAGTAGATAACTCCCACCCGGGCCGCAGCGTTAATGGATACGCCGAGCGAAGCGAGCTGCGACTCGGGCCGTTAGCAAAAAGACTAACCCGATTCTGAGCGGTTCTGAAATCGTGCCACCGGTACTCAATTGAGGAAAAGACGAAAGCGATCGAATAAGAGGAAACCAAAAGGTAGGAAGAACAAATATGATTTATTACTATACTAATAAAAAAGGAAACGAAAGAAGGACATGTACAAGAAGAAGAGCAAAAGGACACAGGGCAAGCTTACACTGTCTTAAATATCATGCCCAGAACAATACAGACAGACTTACACGAAAGGGGAATAGCAGGAAGGAGGAGAAGGTCCAGGCAGATGGTTCAGGCGTTGAGGTCCGGCTCCAGGTTCACGCTCCACTCCGGTCCACGCTCCGGTTCCGCGGCAAAACCCGGCAGGCAGCGCGGTTGGTATTGTCGCGGTAGCGGACCGACTCTCTCACTCAACTTCGTGTCTGGTCTCGTTCTTGACCCAACTCTCTCTTCTGCTCTGCCTCGCAACCTCTTGACTCACCGCGGCTCTATGGCTCTCCCTTCTGCTCTGTTGAAGTAGTCCCACATGGGCACTTTTAGCACGCGCTCGCATAACAAGCCGCATGCTTTTTAGGTCCGCCTACCGGTGAACACGCCTCGGCCCTGATTGGTCGTGACGGTTCACCGGCTCCTCCCTTCGTGACACGTTCATGGGGCCACGCCTCGCTCCGACAACTCCTACCCCTTTTACTCCAGCTTGACCGCGTGGTTAATGGCGTTTGGAGCCAGCGCTGCGGCTGGCAGAGACGCGCAATCCAATTTGGAGGGAGGCTAAGCCACAAAATGAACAGGATTGAACAAGGGGCCTAGGTTATTTGATTAATGCAACGCAGAGTCAAACTATTGGAAACAGAGCCTTACCTGAAACACATACTAATGAAATAACTGAAGAAGGTTCCTATGGTGTCCTACATGTTGCAATATGGCCTAACTAGGGTGTGACCTTCGACCTTTGGGAGATGGGTATATTTACAGGGAATTATTTACAAGAATTATTTTTTTACAAGTGAGGGGTTCTCAAAACCACAACTATATATATATATATATATATATATATATATATATATATATATATATATATATATATATATATATATATATATATATATATATATCTACTATAAAAGAGAGCCGTAGGTCTGTGTCTGCGTGTCGCCATTTTTCTCACAGATGGCTGAACGGATCTTCGTCAAACTTTCAGAGGTTCATCAGTGAGTGCCTGTGAGTGTTTTAGGCCAAAAAAAATTTCGTTTTTTGGGATATTAAAAAAATCTCTCTGTAGTGCCTAAGCGATTAATGAGAGTTATATACAAGTACAGATTCGCATAAATAAATACAAAATTACCAGACATTTGACCATATTACTATAATTCACCAAATGTCTGTGTCTGTTCGAAGGTACCGTAAAAACTGCTGAACCGATCGCAAAGATATTTTGTGTGGGTAATCCTGGGACCCCTGGGAGTTAAATAGGCCATTTAGTTTTCCCAATTTCAGCTTTGGTCTCCAGCATTCTCAGGTTTGGACTCCCGCATAACATTCGCGTTCGCATAACGTTCATTGTGAGGATGTTCTTATTGTGACGATGTTGTGACGATGTATGTGTTCACGGTAGTGTTTGACATGACGGTGTGAACATAATTTCGTAATGTTTTTCGTTTCGTAATCCTTTAATGAACGTTTAATGTTTAATGAACGTTTAATGCCCTTTGATGTCCGGGGCCGCATGCATTCTACACTGGATGGGCCAGCGTGTACCTTGCCCTTCGCCGTCAGGCTCGGGTAAACCGCTGAGCCCCATCCGTGAAGGGGACTGGGGCTTGAGACAGTGTCCCAGGAACGAGGAATTCCCAGTAAGCGCGAGTCATCAGCTCCGTTGATTAAGTCCCTGCCCTTTGTACACAACCGCCCGTCGCCGCACAAACATCACAATGAAACACAATCACAATTCACATATTCGTGCAATTCGAGAAAAGGAACTTTTATCAGCAATGTCGTCTATCCTGAAGTTCTAAGCTGAAGAAGAGGTACAAAATCATTCAATTCTTTTCCCTAAAGAAAAGCGTACAGTTGATATCACGATTTGAAACACGATGGAATAATATTTACCAATATGAACAGTGATGTGGCTTTTATTGAAATTCTAAAGATACTCTTTTGATTTTGATGATTTACGTGTGATATGATTTGACGGATGTTTATATGAATCGTTTAAAATAAAAAATTTCTGCCTTCAATTCTGATATTTTGCCTTTTCATTTCGGCTTCCCAATTGAAGCCCCGCCCGTAGGGCAGGTACCGTTGCTCGTGTAGTCATAAATTGGTGGAGGAAAAAAAAATGATGACGTCATCGGTCACGTGGTTCGGCCGCCATCTTGGAAAAACCAGAAAAAAAAATTGCACCTCTATATCTCCGAAAGCACTGCATAGAAAAAATTGAGACATGGCTCCTTGTAAAGAACTCTCCATGTGGAATAATATCTGTTAATGATGATGTCAAAGGTGCGTTCATTATGACGTCATAATTCGACAAGTACAAAACTTCATCCGATCAAGATGAAATTTATTGAGCATAATATAGGGATAAATTGGTGGAGAAAATTTATGATGACGTCATCGGTCACGTGGTTCGGCCGCCATATTTGTTTTAACACAAAAGCCTCAAACACAACTGAAAACACATCCTGGCGAGGCTCTGCAATCTCCGATTGCTCTTTCTTGTTGATTCTGTTTTCTGCACCTCATGCCTGCCCCGGTTCCGGGCATTGGGCCTGACCCCCACACCCACAGGTGGTGGGTGGTGGTGGTCACATAATCATCGATATAAAGCATGTAGATCGACGCGGCAGTCACATCATCATATATATAAAGCATGTAGATCACACATGATTCATTAACCGGGCACATGATTCATTAACCATCCGGCCGATCTACATGCTTTTTAATCGAGGGTTACGTGATCGCCCCCACAAGCCACCTGTAAGTGTGGGGGTCGGGCCCGATGCCCGGGACCGGGGAAGGTATGAGGTGCAGGAAACAGAATCAACAAGAAAAGCAATCAGAGATTGTAGACCCTCGCTAGGACGCGTTTGAAGTTTGTGTGGTGTTTATTAGCTGCTGTGTTTGTGTGGTTTATTGATGACATCAATTTATGTTCAATCCAATATGGCTGCCGAACCACATGATCAATGACGTCATCATTTTTTTTTTCTCCACCAATTTATCCCTAGATGACGCTCAAGAAATTTCATCCTGATCGGATGAAGTTTTGTACGAGTACTTGTCGAATTATGACGTCATAATGGAGGCACATATGATATCATCATTACCTCTGCCACCAAAGGTGTATGGAGGTTATGTTTTCACCCCTGTCTGTCTGTTTGTCCGTTTGTGAACAAGATATCTCAAAAAGTTGTAGACTGATTTGGACGAAATTTAGCAGAGATGTAGCGTTTGTGACAAGGACGAAATGAATAGATTTTGGTGAAGATCTGGATTCGGATCCGGCTACTAGAATTTTTAAAGTGATTCTTCACCATTGGGAGACAGGGACTAAAACGATACATAGCAGGATATCTCAAAATGTTGTGGACGAAACTTGGTGGACCAGTTCACTTCCCAAGAAAAGGATGACAGAACGTTGCCCCTCCCTGGTGCATGCTTCTAAGGGAGCCGCCATCTTGCAACTGCTCTACTGACGTCATACACTCAATGTTGCCAGATCTAAAACAGGCAAAACATGACTCTTACCCATAGATTAAACATAGGTCGTCTACAACTACACACATTACATTCTTAAATTTATATCGCCATTTTAAGGTTACTTATTGACTGGCCCTCATATAAGCTCAGAAACACATTGAGCTTGATCTTGTGGGGACACCATTTGCAGTAAAAGTGATATCACATGTTACAGGAGACAATGGAAATGAAAAAGGTTCTTTGAGAAAACAATAAAACTTTGAGAAATGTTTTTTCACATGCAGAAAACCATTATTGTATCCCAGTTCTTTTTTTCTTTTTTTTACGGTGTAACCCATAGGGCAGAGCCGTCTAGAACAGTGGTTGTCCGTCCATATGTATGTATGTATATCCCCTCAAACGTATACCAATCAGAGCTGAGGATGTGGTCACATGACAGGGGTGATGTGATTGCGTCTGATGTCATTACGGCGTACAACGGCTGACTCCACACTCCACCATTTTGATTCCTATGCCGTCCAGGGCGAATATATCGTCAAACCCATCATATATCACAATCGCCATGCTTACCTTTACGTTTTTCATTCAGTGTAAAACACAAACAAACCGATTGTTAAAATGATCATCAAATATCAAATGCATACACGTTAAGGATCTTCCAACGACACAGTACGTATAGGCCTTAGGCTTCATGCCTCACCTTCAGGTCGCTTCGGACAAATTTGCCCAGGGTTCTTAACAAAGTAGTATTGTTTTTGTAATAATAATCATAATAGCGTTAATACTAATAATTTAGTAAATATAATCGTAACACTGCAATCCCTTTGTCGTTATTGCAAAGTTTCTAGATTGAAGCGGTGTATGGTCCATGAATCAATGATAAGCTGTGTATGGCACTAATAACTGTGGAAGTAAGGAATTAGCCACGGTTTTTTAATAGTAATATCATTTTCGTAATAATGATAACGTAACATTAATATTATAGTAAATCCAATCATAACACTAATCCCTTCGTAGTGAGTGCAAAGTTACTGGAGGTTAAAATATATCATCTTCTATATACAGTAATAGCAGAAGTACCCGGCATTGCCGGGCTGGGGGGGGGGGGGCAAGGGGTGAGGGGGGGAGGGGAGGGGAAGGGGAGGGGGGAAGGGGGGAAGGGGTGAAGGAGAGGGGGATGGGGAGGAGAGGGGGAGGGGGAGGGGGAGAGGAGGGGGAGGGGAGAGGGGAGGGGAGGGGGGAGAGGGGAGGAAGGGGGTTCATCACCTTTTCGTTAAATATATGCTGGTGAATGTGGCGTTCATCCTGTTTCTGCATTGTGTGATACCGAACAGGAAGAAGAAGAAGCCGTACTACCAACTTTGTACACTTCCGGAATTGTTTGATTTATTTGTATTCAAATGTCTGGTGATTGTTTTGTATTTATTTATGCGAATGTGTACTTGTATATAACTGTAATTAATTGAAAAAAGCTTAGGCACTATCGAGCGTTTTTTTTTTTTGTTTTTTTTTTTTTAAGAACTCCAAAAAACCCGATCTTTTAATATATATATATATATATATATATATATATATATCCATATTTGGCCTAAAACACTCCCAGGCACTCACTGATGAACCTCTGAAAGTTTGATGAAGATCCGTTCAGCCATTTCTGAGAAAAATGGCGACACAGACAGACAGACATCCAGACCGACAGACATCTCTCTTATATAGAAGATTAAAGTAGCGGCAGTTTTGTATCCGTCTGTCACGCTACGTCATTACGTCTCTGATGTAATTACGGCTGACTCCATTGACGACATTTTTATTTATATACCGTGCATGTCGTCGAAGCAGTCGAACCACACACACAGACAGACAGCTACAGCAAGTAGAGTACTACGGCTACACCACTGTTAAACTTTCGGTGTCGTTTATTACTGATTGAATTTGGAATGGTAAGTTGGGGACAGAGCCTGTTTGTGGTTTGATGGTTAAGATAGTTGGTGTAAGGCCCTGAAATCAAGCTCACATCAGCCTTAATAACACCAGGTGGGTTGACTCAGCCTGTCATCCTTCTGAGGTCGCCAAAATGAGTACCAGCTCTGGGAAAAAGTAAGCCATTTGAGTATCCTGTGTCGGAGTGGCGACCCATCCATGATGATGCCCACCTAGCGAATAGAACTGCCTCGGTAAGTAACCCGATGAGCCTGATGACGTGAAGAGGATCATCCATCATAAAATTGGTGGACACCTGAAGGACGTTCTCTCAGATACTAATATATGTAGATGTAATCCATTTGATTGTGTTTGTTTCACTGATTGTGAAAAAAAATGTTTGTTTACAATCAGGGATGTTCATGTTATTCCGAAAGGGTACTGTAACTAGGAAAATGAGGGAGCACTCGAATTTATTTTACAGAGAACAGATGTTTGGTCAGTATTACACTTCAATGACTTTATCACAAGTGTGTATTTCCATTTTTCATTATTTTATCCTCGTTTCCTTTGTCCTTGCATATATGGCACCCCATCATATTCTCTCTAAGTCAATCTTCCTGTCATTTATCCACAGGTGTGTCACTGCGATTACAGTGCTACCAATGTGAGGAGTTCCGTGTTGAAGACGATTGCTCGGAGCCACAGCACATTGCCAATTGCACAGCCAATGTGCAAGATGTTTGTCAGAAGGAAGTGCTCGTTAACAAAGCAGGTGGGCCACAGACACTTCCTTCCCTTGTTCATCCATCCTCTCAATTGAACACGAACCATCCATATTCTCATCTTATATCACCCATCCTCATTGCAGATCACAATCACGCAGTTCATTTATTCAAAACACATGATGGGGAACACCTTTTATATGTGGAAAGAAATGCAGACAAAAGGATGAAACTCAAGCCACACACTTGTTTTCCACTAGACAGCTTGTTTTAGAGATATTTTACAGACATTTTCACATTAAATGGGTGCATTCGGCCATGTGACGTTCAGGCATGAACAAGCACTCTTATTTACTCTTTGAGCTGCATATTGTGTGGATGTATATATATATATATATATACATACACACACACACACACACACACACACACACACACACACACACACACACACACACAGTCGTGGCCAAAAATATTGGCACCCTTGCACTTATTTCAAACGATGTACAATTTCTTCCAGAAAATTGTTGAAATTAAAAAATCTTTTGGAATCCACATATGTATTTCCTTGGTTTGCAGTGGAACAAAACAAAAAAAGCTGAAAAAATCTCACCTTATTCCACACAGAAATCCTAAAATGGCCTGGACAATATTATTGGCACCTTTTAGAAGTTGTTAGAAATAATGCGATTTCAAGCAGGTGATTCTCCTTTACTTTGGAATTGAACTCACCGGTGGTGAGTTGCAAATGCCTGCAATTTAAAAAAATCACTCATTCAACCAGTTTGAATAGAGAAAAGGAGTAATTCTGCTGTTTTGTGTCACTGTGTGTACCGCAATGAGAATGGAGGAAAGACAGAAACCAGAGAATTGTCTGAGGAGGTCAGACACAAGATTGTATGGAACGTCCCTGCGAGCATGGATCAAGGCTACAAGTCAATCTCCAGAGACCTTGATGTTCTTGTGTCCACTGTACGCAATGTTATCAGGTAACTTAAGGCCCATGGCACTGTAGCCAACCTCCCTGGACGTGGCCGCAAGAGAAAACCTGATCGAAGATTGCAGCGAGGGATTGGTCGAATGGCGGAGAAAGCACCCTGATCAACTGCCAAACAGATTCAAGCTGACCTCCAGACACAAGGTACGACAGTTTCAACTCGCACCATCCATCACCAACTCGATGAAAGAGGGTTCTAAGGCAGACCCCACTGCTGAGAGAGAGACATAAGAAAGCTCGACTGGAGTTTGCCAAAACACAGCTGAACAAGCCAAAATCCTTCTGGGAGAATGTCCTGTGGACAGATGAGGCCAAATTAGAGTTTTTTGGTAAAGCACATCATCTCTATGTTTACAGAAAACAAAATGAAGCCTTCAAAGAAAAGAACACCTTCCCTACAATCAAACATGGAGGAGGTTCAGTGATGTTTTGGGGTTGCTGTGCTGCCCCTGGCACTGGGTGCCTTGAATGTGTGCATGGGGAGATCTGAAAACAGCAGTTGGGAACCCTTCAAATCTGGGAGAACTGGAGCAGTTTGCACAAGAAGAGTGGGTCACACTACCAGTAGAGAGGTGGAGGAAACTCATTCATGGCTATAGGAAGCACTTGACTGCAATTATTTTGTCCAAAGTCTGTGCTACCAAATATTGAGTCTTGGGTGTCAATAATTTTGTCAATGCCATTTCTTTTTAATTTCTGATTTAAAAGGATATATTAAGTTCTGAATCAAAAACAAATGTTCTGTAATATTAACAGTGAAATAAAGAATTGTGGAGACCAAATACTTTTGTCAATTTCAAAAACAAATTCGAGACAATTATGAGTTGTTTGAAAAAAGTGCAAGGGTGACAATATTTTTGCCCACGACTGCATACCAGTTATTATGCGACTCCATATTGTGAGTCGAGAACCACCATAAAGGTGTCCCATACAGCCCTTGCTGCACCTCACCAGGTGCAATAAGCACTGCCTGCCACACGGTACATTACCTCTTGTTTCCATCCAATAACCAGTGTGTGGAAAGCTCACTGCGTTGCCCTGATGATGCCCCAATAAGGGCGAAACCAGGTTGGCAACTTTGAGTTTTTCATGCACTTGTGATGGCAACTGAATCAACATCTTTAGGATGTACCTTAGTGCTGTGGCATGGCTCTTCCACAGCTTTGCAGACAGGGCAGACGTCACGGCGTTCGCTCATTAGGTTGGAGCACTAAATTATATATATATATATATACACTACATGACCAAAAGTATGCGGACACACAAAGATCGAACATCTCATTCCAAAATCATGGGCATTAATTGGAGTTGGTCCCTCCCACCCCCACCCCCCCCTCCTTTGCTGCTATAACAGCCTCCACTCTTCTGGGAAGGCTTTCCACTAGATGTTGGAGCATTGCTTGGAGATTTGCTTCCATTCAGACACAAGAGCATTAGTGAGGTCGGGCACTGATGTTGGGTGATTAGGCCTGGCTCGCAGTCGGCGTTCCAATTCATCCTAAAGGTGTTCGATGGGGTTGAGGTCAGGGCTCTGTGCAGGCCAGTCAGGTTCTTCCACACCGATCTCGACAAACCATTTCTGTATGGACCTCGCTTTGTGCACGGGGACAGCATGCTAAAACTAGGAAATGCTAAAATGCTAAAATGCTAAAAACTAGGAAAATGCTATTGTCATGCTAAAACAGGAAAGGGCCTTCCCCAAACTGTTGCCACCAAGTTGGAAGCACACATTCGTCTAGAATGTCATTGTATGCTGTAGCGTTGAGATTTCCCTTCACTGGAACGAAGGGGCCTAGCCCGAACCATGAAAAACAGCCCCAGACCATTATTCTTTCTCCACCAAATAAAAGAAAATAAATTTTGGCCCTTTTGTATAGTGCTGGCACTTATCTCTTTCAATGAGGTCGTGGAATGAAATGGCGGTTCAAGGTGGCCTGAAACCGCTCGCGCGGGAACTGTTCCAACAATGGCGCGGAGTCGCTCTGTGCAGCGCCACATCCGTGAGGTAATTCTGGTGGGCGCTCCTCCTTCGCTCCCCACTCAGTCCGAAATGCCAAGAGCCCCACGAACTGTCGCCCCCACCTTCTCCTCACGGTCAAACCGACCATGAAGGCTAACACTGCTCTTTCTGAGCACCAGCGCACCGAACCAAAACAGCCACAGCCGAGCGACCCAAAGCACAAAAAAAGACCGTCTGCCACGAAGCCAGGACCAGAAGAAAGAGAACGATGCGCTTTTTCTTCTTCCTTTCTCCTCCAAAGCGTACAAACCATGACCCAGCCGAACAACAATGGCTAGCGCCCCGCTTGAGCCCACGAGCAAAATCGCACCTGCATGAACAAAGGAAAATGGAGCCTTTCTTGTTCATGCAAAGAGACCGAGTCAGAGCCACAGACTCCTCCTCCATCCTTCCACGATCGCACACAAGCCAGGAACAGCCAGGCCAGTGACAAAAAGCGTCCGCCTTCCCTAAAAGTCAGCACGAGAGCCTGCCTCTTTTCACCAGTGTCCCAAAAAGGCCAGCCCTCAAATCACAGGCGCAAACCAAAGATGGCCAACTTTCCTCCTCAAGCAAAAACAACAGAACACCCGATCCTTTTGTCCAACTCTCCTTTTTATGACCACAAACTTTCTCGCTCTCTGACGTCACACCATCCAAACGCTGAGCCCTACTCAATAATCCATCGCTCTGACTAATCACGAAGCTTGGGGCGTGGTCTCTCCATTATGAGTCATCGGGGGCGGAGTCTAGTAGTCGTTCAGGATTTATGCTGGTTGTTGGTTAGTCCTGGCGGCGCTGTGAGCGAATGAGTCCATTACATCGCTGTTGTTGTTTGGTAGGCTTTTAATTGTAATAAAGAGGGAAGGAAGATCACAGGGGGCAAATTACACACTGGGGGAATTCATCTTTAAGCCCTAGAATTAATTAGTAAAAAGCCACGCCCCTTAGGTGACATGCAAACGCTCTTACCCGGACAGACGGCCTACTTACATACGAGATCATTCACGGCATACGGAGCATTCTAAGCCTACACTATTCTAACTTTCCGAAGGTATTTCATTGTTTACCCCCACAAACATAACAATATGTATATATATATATATATATATATATATATATATATATATATATATATATATATATATATATATATATATATATAGATGTATATATATACATATATATATATATATATATATATATGTATATATATACAGACTTGGCATTTAATATGGAATTTTTTTTTTATTCTTGACTTGGGTTTACTTTCTGAACTCAGTATATCAATCTGGTGAGTTTCTTTTACGCTTCGGTGATTTCTTTGTCAAAAGAACCATGTCACTGATTGTCTTTCGCAGCAAGAAGTCAATAACAGGATAATATCACAGGTGGCGTGATACATGCATCCACTGACCTTTCTCAAGGTTTTGCTTTACTCTTGAGAAAGGTCAGTGGATGCACGTTTATCCATATTGCTGATCGAAACGTTGAGCAGTTGTTTATTTGCTCATTAAAGGTTGGAGAACTAAAGATGGATTCATTTGATATATATATATATATATATATATACAGACTTGGCATTTAATATGGAATTTTTTTTTTGTGGGGGTGAACTTACTTTTCAAGATGACTTAGAACCAAAAGTTCATTGGAATTATGTTGAAATTATTCTAGATTTTGTTAATGTGACCTTTAAAAGAAACAAAAACCACATTTGACATTTCGAAGTAAATAAATTGATCCTTGAAAGTGATGTAAACTGATATCGAACTCAATTCACGGACAGTACTGTGTTAAACTTCTGTGCGTTTTCCAGAAGTATCTCTTTATTTTGCACATTAGCCAAAATTCTTTTTAACAAAAAGAAAAGTTAAATTACGACTGGGATTACGGACAGTAAAATTACAGTTCAGTACTTTGTGTAACCCCCACGAGCATTCAGGAGAACACGTACACGTTGAGGCATGCTGTTCACGAGATTTGCCAAGGTTTGGACAGGAATCACTTGCCATGCAGTTACAATAGCCTGCTGCAATTCACGCACAGAGGCAGGCTGCTGGTCCAAGTTGTCGATTTGACGCGTTAATTCTGCCCACAAGTTCTCTTTCGGATTCATATCCGGGGACATGGCAGGCCACTCCATATGCTCTACACCACGGTCAGCAAGAAAGTGTTGGATCATGCGAGCACGATGAGGCCGTGCATTGTCATCTTGGAAGACAAAGTTTCCTCGAAAGGCTGCACGAACAAATGGAGACAATGTTTCTTCCAGAATGGCCCTGTGCTTGAACTGGTCCAGGTTTCCATTCAGAACAACCAGGTCAGTTTTGCCCCCTGCATGAAAAGCAGCCCAAACGGTCACCCCACCACCTCCAGCTTGGACTCTTGGCACTATACAATCTTCGTTGTAGGCTTCATGCACTTGTCTGCGCATTCGGACGCGGCCATCTTGACGATAGATCAGAAATCTAGACTCGTCACTGAAGATCACGTGATTCCAGTGTCCTGGCTGCCATTGACGGTGCTCTCAGGCCCACTGCAATCGGCGCTGGCGGTGTTGTCTGGTCAGACGTGGCTTTCTCAGGGGACGCCTGGCACGATAGCCTGCTTGAACCAGTCGTTGGTTGACTAGCCTTCTGGATACAGGCACATTTGTCAGTTGCTGCCACTCAGCCCTAAGCCGATTAGCTGACTTGGTACGGTCATTGCGGACTAACCGGTGCAGCTGGCGATCATCCCTCCTTGTGGTTCTGCGGGGACGTCCTGGCCTCGGTATTGGAGTAGGGACACCCCTCTGAGCATTTCGTTTCAGGATATTTGACACCTGACCTTGAGTGATGCCATACTGCCAAGCAATAGCACGCTGTTTCATGCCGGAATTTCGTAAAGCCACCACTAAATGACAAACAGCATTGTCGAGTTGATGGACCATCTCCAGGGGAAGCGGCAATAACTTTTGTAGACGTGCAGCAGTTGTTTTCCACTAATACAGAACGCAACAACCTTTATATTTTAAATCAAGAAATTAGACAAGAAATTAGTCTAATTAGATTTGTCTTGTTTAATTAGATTAGACAAGAAAGTTTGTTTATTTAAAATCAGGTCACTCCATCCCCATCCTCTGGTCGGCTCAGCGCACTCCCACTCATCGTCCCAACACACCTGGTCACAACAACGCACAAAATCGCACCTCCTGTCTGCGAACCCTGGCCAAATCACCTGGATTCATACCCGCCGTACAAAACAACATCAAGCTCACCCTGTTCAATACCCGGTCCCTCAACAACAAATGCCTCATCCTGAACGACTACATCCTGGAAAATAAACTGGACTTTCTCTGTCTCACTGAGACCTGGCAACAACCACTGGACTACTACACGCTCAACCTCACCACACCCAATGGATATTCTTACATCAATAAACCACGCTCGGAGGGCCGAGGTGGTGGAATTGCCGTTATTCACCGACAAGACATCAAGACCAACCTCATCTCCATCTCATCTGCTCCATCATTTGAACACCTGGCTTTTAAACTCTCTGGTCACACACAGTCAGTCATGGCTGTTGTCTACCGCCCTCCCAAACCACACCCATCATTCCTGTCTGACTTCTCCTACTTTCTGACCCAGCTATGTTCCCTCTCCCCCTCAATCCTCCTCCTTGGTGATTTCAATATCCACATGGACTCCACTGACTCCACGCTAACCACTGACTTCACTGATTTACTCACCTTCTTTAACCTCACTCAACATGTCAACTTTCCTACCCATAACCGTGGTCACATTTTGGACCTTGTCTGCTCTACTGGACTAATTTTGCACCATCTCTCTGGCTCCGACCTCACTCTCTCTGACCACCTAGCCATCACTCTGACCATCAACATCCCCACCCCAGCACCAAGGCATTATCGCACTATCAACTTCCGTAAGCTAAACGCTCTTTCACCTGCCTCATTCTCATCGACCCTCTCTGAAAAAATGTCCACTTCTCCCTTCGTTGACCTCCACACCCCTTCTGACCTCACTGACTACTACAACCACACTCTCTCCTCCTGCCTTGACCAACTTGCGCCTATAAAAACCAAAACAGTTTCTTTCACCCATTCTGCTCCCTGGTTTACCCCTGAACTCCGCCTGATGAAAACTCGTGCTCGCCAACTTGAAAGACTCCGCAATAAAACAGGTCTCACAGTTCACTCCCAGGCCTACAAGGACCACATACAACACTATAAAGATGCCCTCTCCCGCGCCCGCTCCGCCTACTACTCTCAAATTATCCACTCTGGCTCCGGAAACCCAAAAGCACTCTTCTCTACAATAAACAAACTCCTCAGCCCCCTGAACACCACCACCCAGTTATTCACAATAGACAACTGCATCTCCTTCCTTTCATTCTTCCAACGCAAAATTGAAAACATCTACAACAGCTTGACCACCGCCGCACCCGCTCCCCCTCAAACCACCTGCCCCCCCTTATCCTGCCATCCCCTGTCTCAATTCTCCCCAGTCTCCCCTACTGACCTCTCTGAACTCCTCATCGGAATGAAAACTGCCACCTGCACTCTTGACCCCATCCCCTCCAGCTTTGTCAAGGCCTCCCTTCCTGCTCTCTCTCCACTTATCATTGCAACAATAAACTCCTCCCTGTCTACAGGCATCGTCCCACCATCCCTCAAAATTGCTGCTGTTACCCCCATTCTGAAAAAACCTGGACTAAACCCTGACACCCAAAATAACTTCAGACCCATCTCCAACCTACCCTTTCTGTCAAAGGTTTTGGAACGTGCTGTAGCCACTCAACTCAAACATCACCTCTCTGCCAATAACCTGTATGAAACATTCCAATCCGGATTCCGCTCCAACCACAGTACTGAAACTGCTCTCCTCAAAATCACCAACGACCTTCTCCTCTCCTCTGACGCTGGCAACCTCAACATTCTCATCCTCCTCGACCTCAGCGCCGCCTTTGACACCATCGATCACACCATCCTCCTCACCCGACTTGAAACCACCTTTAACATTACCGGCACTGCCCTCTCTTGGATTAAATCATACCTCTCTGACAGACGTCAGTTCATCTCCATCAATAACTGCAAATCCCCCACTGCTCCCCTCCTCCAAGGTGTCCCCCAAGGTTCAGTTCTTGGCCCCCTCCTCTTCATCCTTTACCTGTCCCCCCTCGGTCACTTAATCCGCCGTCATGGTCTTCAATTCCACTGCTTCGCCGATGACATCCAGCTTTTCATCTCCACCAAGTCCATCTCCACCGCCACCCACTCTATCCTGACAAACTGCATCACTGAAATAAAATCCTGGCTTCAAATCAACTTCCTCAAACTTAACTGTGATAAATCTGAAATAATCATCATTGGCCCAAAAACGCTCACCAAGTCCACCCATAACTTTGCCCTCAACATCGACGGTTTCCCAGTATCCACCTCCCCTGACATCCGGAATCTTGGCATCATCTTTGACCAAACCCTCTCCTTCGACAAATACACTAAACAGATCACAAAGACAACCTTCTTTCACCTGAAAAACATCGCCCGTCTCCGTCCATCCCTCTCCTCCACGGCTGCAGAAACCCTCATCCACGCCTTCATCACCTCCCGTCTGGACTATTGCAACAGCCTCCTCTATGGTTCACCCTCAATAATCACCAATAAACTCCAATACATTCAGAACTCCGCTGCCCGTCTACTCACTCATTCCCGGACCCGTGACCACATCACCCCCGTCCTTTACAAGCTTCACTGGCTCCCCATCTCCCAGAGAATCCAGTACAAAATCCTCCTCTTGACCTACAAAGCCCTCCATAACCTGGCCCCATCCTACCTGGCTGACCTCCTCTCCAGACACACTCCCACCCGCAACCTCCGCTCTGCTGGTACCAACCTCCTGACCCCCCCTCCCCCATCCGGACCAAATTTAGATCCTGGGGGGACAGGGCCTTCTCCATCGCTGCTCCCACCCTCTGGAACTCGCTACCTCACACCATCAGAGACTCTTCCTCACTCACCACATTCAAAACATCACTCAAACCCACCTGTTCAACACTGCATTCAACATTTAACCCACAGCATCTAACCCCTGACTATCTCCTCTCCTTCTCCCTCCTTTGTGCTTTGAATGTTTCCCTATTGATTCTTCTTTTTTTGCAATTGTCTTTATGTTTTGCTATGCATTATGTTTTGCACTCTGTCAAAGCGTCTTTGGGCTTCCTGAAAAGCGCTATATAAAATAAATGCATTATTATTATTATTATATACCCGATTGTGAAGCCAATCGTCAAATGTACCTGTCCATACATTTTGTCACACCACCTGTGATATAATCCTGTTATTGACTTCTTGCTGTGACAGACAATCAGTGACATGGTGCTTTTAACAAAGAAATCACCGAAGCGTAAAAGAAACTCACCAGATTGATATACTGAGTTCAGAAAGTAAACCCAAGTCAAGAAAAAAAAATATTCCATATTAAATGCCAAGTCTGTATATATATATATATATATATATATATATATATATATATATATATATATATATATATATATATATATATATATACATATATATATATATATATATATATATATATATATATATATATTGTTACGGTCCGCGGTTAAGGATGTTGTTTGCCGAGCGGAGGCACCGCGGCCTAACAGTTTCCCCGATTCACCCGATTCACCCGACATTGGCCGTATCGCGCCACAGATATTCAATATGGAAAAGACTAAAACGACGGATGTGAAGTAAAGGAAGAAGAAGAAGACAAAAGGTTGAAAATACTACTAAATTTATTTACTATGTACAGGCTCAAAGAAACCAAGGAGGAGGAAAGATAATAAAATAATATACAGAAGCTTTTAGAGACACAGTGAAAATACTAGCTTATACAGACTTAATTAACTACCCAGGACAGAACAAACAGAAACGGACTCACACGGGGAATGATGATAGGGATGGCAGGTGGATGGCTGGCGGGATAGGGAGGTCCAACTGGTCCTGCAGCACGATCCGCTCGTTGGGCAGCCGCCGTTCCTTCACGGCCCTGCTCCAAACTGTCGTCCAGGCCCCAAGCGGCTGTCGAGTGTTGTTGCTGCTGTGGACGCTGCTGCTGGCGAGCAAGGCGACGAATAGCAGGCTTTGTGCTTCCCTGGATGATCTCCTTTGAACAAGAATCGCTGCTGGATGATCTTTTCTCTTTGGACAAGAATCGCTGCTGGATGATCTCCCTTCTCTCTCTTGGACCTCACAACCCAGCTCTCTCTTGAACCCTTTTACTCAGCTCTCCTCTGACGACCCAGCTCTTTTCTTTGCACCTCACCACGCAGCTCCGCTCTGGTCACTCTTGCGCTCGTGCTTTTATAGCGCCTCCGGCGATTAAGCCGCCGGCCTACAGGACACGCCCATCGGTGTGCTCACCTCGGCCCTGGTTGGTCGCGCGACCCTCTGGCTCCGCCCTTGATGATGACGGGCGGGCACGCCTTTCTTCCCCAACCCAAGCACATGTTCAATGGCGGCAATTGTAGTTGGCAATGCGAATGGCAATTGACGAAAGGGGAAATGGAGGTTTTGGGAATGGGAATGAAGGATGAAGGGAATCTATCTCTTTCACTTGGTGCAATGGAGTGTCATTCTAATGGAAGACAAGGCCTTACCCTAAAACACATAATAAGGATATAAACTACTGAACAAGGGTATTATAGTGTCCTTCAATGGATGCTTTATGGAATTAACTACCGGGACGCCCTTTTAACCTTTACACAACACTGGAGGCAGGAGGGGCCAGACTCAAGCAATAATAATAATAAAGCACACAATAAAAAAAATACAATCCTCATATCCGCAACACTGCACCCTCCTCCTCTTAGGCACGTCCCGGGCCTACAACTTTAATTTAGTGTGACACGTAGGTGTAGTTCCCTCTACTTTTAACCTGACCCTGAGTGCGACAGTTTTAAAACATAGATAAATATGTCCCGCTGCTCCATTGCACCCTACCTAACAGACTCACGCCCACAGTTAACCGAATTGCGGAATGGTCTTCAAACTACACACTGACGGTGGGGAGCATTATTTACAGTGACGCTACTTTATTTACAAAACGCAACCCAGGACCTGTGATTGTTCTTTCTGGGGGGGGGGGGGGGGGGGGTGGACAGTCTGCTCTGCATCGACGCACCATGAAAGCACCCAAAACGCACCAACACACCCTCAAGCACCAATCGGTGCAGTCACCACAGTTCATCAATGTTCAATAATAAAAAATAAAAACAACAACCCCTAACCCTGCAGGTGGTCTCTTGCTCTTCGGCTCCCTCTGCTGGCTATTATTATTTCTTCCACATGTTGTCTTTTCTTTTGCTGGCGGCCTATTTGTTACAATAAAATGCACCCAACGTGTCCATTTTTATTTATTTTATTTATGGCCCACAGGGCCGACTAGTGTGGTTCACCTGTGGGGCATCGGTGCCCTGTGGCCAAGGTCCGCCAGCAAGATTTCGGGCCTTCATGGCCGGTTCCAGCAGAGGGGCCATGCCCCAACCCATGGGGTCCATAAGTGGTGCTCGGCCACAGACATGTGGTCCATAATGTGGTGCATCGATGCAGACAGCTGTTTCTGGGAGTTCCGGCGCACAATGGCGGACTCATGCACGCTCCCCTCGGCGCCCAGTGGCGCTCAGTTCCTCATGTGGGAGACAAGGGGGGAAGACAGATGAGCGAGGGGTAAGGTCACAAGGGTACACATCAACAAAGGCAATGCAAGGCGAAGTGCGTACGGAGAGCGAAGTGAGAAAGCTCGTCCCTACCGTACGTCACCCCCCCTGTCACCTACACTACCCTTGCCCTTACCCCATATTTACAAAATCTACACATTTACAAATTCGTCGCTACGGTCACGTCTTCCCCATATTTCCCCAATACCAAATTTGTCTCCACAATCCCTCTACTTCAAAATTTGCCATCACCCAATTCATCATCAATCCTCATTAGGAGGGAGAGATGGAACAACAAAGCACAATGTCACACCCACATCATGATGCGTCTCACATTCCAAACATTTGCATCAAAAATAATTAAACATGGCATGGTGTGGAGGTACGTCATCTCAGGTGAGTGGATGCAGATGGTGCGAGGAGACTTCAATCCTAACTATCCTCTAAATGACTTTAACACACTTTACACTACCCGGGGTCTTTCCCTGCCAATCTATTGGCCAACTTACACTATGGGTTCTAAAAGCCAGTTCCCATTGACCAAACTGTGGTGCTTCTCAATTTGGGGTCTCACTCCCCCGATTCATCTCCCGGTGCCCTTGCACAATTTCTGGGCTGGGTCGTGCAGCTCTCCCAGCAGGTCTACCCACCTGCACACCTCCACCACTGTAGTTGCCACCCGAGCTTATCTGCTCCTTAACCTAACCTATCTACTGGGGAAGGCCCCTCCTGGCTCTGTCACCCCTCGGTGCCCTCTGGCACTGGGCTACCCGGGTCCGTCCTCCGGATCCTCGGGCCCCATCCACAGCAACTCTACCGGCTCCCAGAGCCCACCTGCGGCCTCACCTGGCCGACATCCTCACAGTGGTAGAGTGCCCAAACCAACTACACACACTAACAGGCTACACGCCCAGCCATTTCCACAACACTAATGCACCCATCCAATCACCATTCTTCCACCCGCACCACAGATGCCAATATCCAACCACAATTTACCTATACCCTCTACCTAACACTTACACTACCCGCCCCGGGTATTCGTGATGGGGGTCCACTCTTCCCCCATTCACACCTTCGCACCATCCACTCCACTCCATAGTTTCCACCATACTCACTCCACGACCATCCATTCCAATACTCCATATACTCCACACTACCATTTATTCCATACACCTGTTCCTCATACCTGTTGTTGCACACCTGTGCACTCACCCCTGGTGCCACCTGCACCCTCCTCCTCTTCCTGGACCAGTTGGTCAACACAACACATTACTCACTCAAACACTGCTCCATACACCTGTTCAGTTGCACACCTGTGCAATCACACCTGTTCCTCACACTCATTTACTCATACCCTGCTCAATACACTTGAATACACCTCCAACACTCACACGGCATCATCTCATCTAACTACTCCCCTCTGAAACTTGCGCTTCCCCGTCGCCCCTTTAAACTAATGCGCTCCCACGTCATTATCATCCACTCTAATCTACCTGCGTCCCCACTACCGGTATCATTGTCACTAACTAACCTTAACGTTACCTAATGTCAATCTCTAGGGCCCTACACATTATCCAAACCCACCCGGGCTAGTTTTCACTGCCATAAACCCCATAACTCTAGTGCTCCTTTGCCCCCGCTGTGGGGGATGACAGAGTTGCCATCCCACCACATCGGGGACGTCCCACTATCAATTTTGCTTACCAAATTCCAACCAATCAAAAATTTTCCAATTACTGCCAATTCTATTCACTGTTCTAAATTTCGGATCAAAACACTATCAGTATCATCATCATCATCATCACAGTCCGCTATATCCTAGCCTCAGTGCGTCATGACATCATTAAACTCGGCTTCGTAAAGCCGAGCAATGAATTCGGGTGGTTTGGTCGCCTGCAGGTTGAATCCGTCCGGCTTTCGGTTCAAGGGAGGTGGTTTGGTCGGGCCGAGATTCCACGCACCATCTCGGCGCGGCACCTTGCGGTCCCGGGCCCGATGGCTCAATCTCCCCCGGTCGGAACCCCGTCCCACGAGGGGGCACCGTACCGCTTCCTCCCACTCGCCCTTGAACCGGACCGGTCGCCTCGCCCGACAAGGCCCGGACTCGACCGTGTGGGGCGGGGCCAAGCCCGAATCGGCAACGACGCTTCGAAGAGAAGCGACGCAGCATCGATCCGCGCCGGGCCTTGCATCCAACAAAGCGCACCGCGCCCCGAGTGCTCGCATCGGCTATCCGTCGCTCTAACCGCTAACCCGGTTACCGTCGATGCTTCACCTGCATGCTCACACGCATACGCTACCCCTTTCACCCCCACCGAGCTCGGTGCGTCAACGCCGTCCGTACATTCCACCAACGCACTCCCTGTTACACACCACACCTCTCGCGCACACTCACCGTTCGCACACTCTTTTAACACACCTCGCGCACCGTCTTGCGCACTCTCCCTTGGTACGTACTCCGTACCACTCACCATGGGCGTGCACTCTGGCATCCACCCACTAACGCGCTCAGATGGGCTCTCCCACACTCGCGCTACCACCAACTTAGGTGTGCTTCCTCGCACACGTTCCACCACCACCTTACTCTCCGTGTCACACTCACCCTCGCACGTACACTCCGTATTGCTCTCACTCCCTGTGTCACACTCCGTACACCCCGACGTGCATTCTCGCTCGCACTCGGTATCACACTCGCGCTGCGTAACACGCTCACCCCTTGGCGCACACTTTTTTTTCACACGCGTGCCATTTCCACTCACACGGGACCCTTCACCAACGCCCGGGTGCCATATCGATCCCAATCGCGCGAAAATTCTTTTGTCGCCGAACATCCTTCTACAAAATCTACCCGCACAATATACAGCACGACTCACCTGGGGGATCCTTTTCTCCACGCGCATCTGCAAACTTCCATTTGGGTTAAGCACAGCATCGTGATGTGAGCAGGGACTTTGCACATTTTCCATTTCTCCCTGCAATTCCCGGGCTACCTCCATCATCTCTTCAATTTTAATTCCCAGCACTGCTTTTTCTTTATCCACCTCAACGACCGCTGGCTTTAATAAAATTCCCTCTTCTACCTCAGCGGTCGCCGGCTTTTCCAAACCCCGTGTCGCGATTTCTACCCCCGTCATTGTACCCGCGCTTTTCTCCGCTTCGTTCAACCAGTGCTTCTCGACCCGCGTTACCTCGTCGTGCACCCCTGGGACCCTTTCGCCCAACCTGCAGTCTCTGTCCCTCTGCTCCCTTTCCTCCCTATCGGCCATTTCGCCCGATATTGCTTCCATTTTATCACTCAATTTTTTAAGACCGTCATTCTCCCGTTTCATTCCCGCCATGATTTGGGCCATAACAAATCGCATGTACTCCGGCATCTCTGGCTCGGCTGCCGCGACCACGGGCGCGGCTAAATTTGGTGCCGCATTAACCATGTCCGCGAGGACGCCATTTTGTGCGCCTGATACCTCCTCAACCACATTGCCAATGTTCTCCTCCTCTCTTTCATCCACATACATTTCCCAGAGGTCCTGGGTCGATTCCACCCCGTCTATCTCTCCCACCGGCATCCCGTCGCCTTGACCAGCCATGGCGCGATTTCAAAATTCGGGTTTTTCTTTAACAAAACAAATTTTGGCCGCTCCAAATTTTGACCAAATGTTTTTTTCTAAATGTTTCAAAAATTTGGTTCGGGCCCCGAATCTCACTCCCAGACACCAATTGTTACGGTCCGCGGTTAAGGATGTTGTTTGCCGAGCGGAGGCACCGCGGCCTAACAGTTTCCCCGATTCACCCGATTCACCCGACATTGGCCGTATCGCGCCACAGCTATTCAATATGGAAAAGACTAAAACGACGGATGTGAAGAAAAGGAAGAAGAAGAAGACAAAAGGTTGAAAATACTACTAAATTTATTTACTATGTACAGGCTCAAAGAAACCAAGGAGGAGGAAAGATAATAAAATAATATACAGAAGCTTTTAGAGACACAGTGAAAATACTAGCTTATACAGACTTAATTAACTACCCAGGACAGAACAAACAGAAACGGACTCACACGGGGAATGATGATAGGGATGGCAGGTGGATGGCTGGCGGGATAGGGAGGTCCAACTGGTCCTGCAGCACGATCCGCTCGTTGGGCAGCCGCCGTTCCTTCGCGGCCCTGCTCCAAACTGTCGTCCAGGCCCCAAGCGGCTGTCGAGTGTTGTTGCTGCTGTGGACGCTGCTGCTGGCGAGCAAGGCGACGAATAGCAGGCTTTGTGCTTCCCTGGATGATCTCCTTTGAACAAGAATCGCTGCTGGATGATCTTTTCTCTTTGGACAAGAATCGCTGCTGGATGATCTCCCTTCTCTCTCTTGGACCTCACAACCCAGCTCTCTCTTGGACCCTTTTACTCAGCTCTCCTCTGACGACCCAGCTCTTTTCTTTGCACCTCACCACGCAGCTCCGCTCTGGTCACTCTTGCGCTCGTGCTTTTATAGCGCCTCCGGCGATTAAGCCGCCGGCCTTCAGGACACGCCCATCGGTGTGCTCACCTCGGCCCTGGTTGGTCGCGCGACCCTCTGGCTCCGCCCTTGATGATGACGGGCGGGCACGCCTTTCTTCCCCAACCCAAGCACATGTTCAATGGCGGCAATTGTAGTTGGCAATGCGAATGGCAATTGACGAAAGGGGAAATGGAGGTTTTGGGAATGGGAATGAAGGATGAAGGGAATCTATCTCTTTCACTTGGTGCAATGGAGTGTCATTCTAATGGAAGACAAGGCCTTACCCTAAAACACATAATAAGGATATAAACTACTGAACAAGGGTATTATAGTGTCCTTCAATGGATGCTTTATGGAATTAACTACCGGGACGCCCTTTTAACCTTTACACAACACTGGAGGCAGGAGGGGCCAGACTCAAGCAATAATAATAATAAAGCACACAATAAAAAAAATACAATCCTCATATCCGCAACACTGCACCCTCCTCCTCTTAGGCACGCCCCGGGCCTACAACTTTAATTTAGTGTGACACGTAGGTGTAGTTCCCTCTACTTTTAACCTGACCCTGAGTGCGACAGTTTTAAAACATAGATAAATATGTCCCGCTGCTCCATTGCACCCTACCTAACAGACTCACGCCCACAGTTAACCGAATTGCGGAATGGTCTTCAAACTACACACTGACGGTGGGGAGCATTATTTACAGTGACGCTACTTTATTTACAAAACGCAACCCAGGACCTGTGATTGTTCTTTCTGGGGGGGGGGGGGGGGGGACAGTCTGCTCTGCATCGACGCACCATGAAAGCACCCAAAACGCACCAACACACCCTCAAGCACCAATCGGTGCAGTCACCACAGTTCATCAATGTTCAATAATAAAAAATAAAAACAACAACCCCTAACCCTGCAGGTGGTCTCTTGCTCTTCGGCTCCCTCTGCTGGCTATTATTATTTCTTCCACATGTTGTCTTTTCTTTTGCTGGCGGCCTATTTGTTACAATAAAATGCACCCAACGTGTCCATTTTTATTTATTTTATTTATGGCCCACAGGGCCGACTAGTGTGGTTCACCTGTGGGGCATCGGTGCCCTGTGGCCAAGGTCCGCCAGCAAGATTTCGGGCCTTCATGGCCGGTTCCAGCAGAGGGGCCATGCCCCAACCCATGGGGTCCATAAGTGGTGCTCGGCCACAGACATGTGGTCCATAATGTGGTGCATCGATGCAGACAGCTGTTTCTGGGAGTTCCGGCGCACAATGGCGGACTCATGCACGCTCCCCTCGGCGCCCAGTGGCGCTCAGGTCCTCATGTGGGAGACAAGGGGGGAAGACAGATGAGCGAGGGGTAAGGTCACAAGGGTACACATCAACAAAGGCAATGCAAGGCGAAGTGCGTACGGAGAGCGAAGTGAGAAAGCTCGTCCCTACCGTACGTCACCCCCCCTGTCACCTACACTACCCTTGCCCTTACCCCATATTTACAAAATCTACACATTTACAAATTCGTCGCTACGGTCACGTCTTCCCCATATTTCCCCAATACCAAATTTGTCTCCACAATCCCTCTACTTCAAAATTTGCCATCACCCAATTCATCATCAATCCTCATTAGGAGGGAGAGATGGAACAACAAAGCACAATGTCACACCCACATCATGATGCGTCTCACATTCCAAACATTTGCATCAAAAATAATTAAACATGGCATGGTGTGGAGGTACGTCATCTCAGGTGAGTGGATGCAGATGGTGCGAGGAGACTTCAATCCTAACTATCCTCTAAATGACTTTAACACACTTTACACTACCCGGGGTCTTTCCCTGCCAATCTATTGGCCAACTTACACTATGGGTTCTAAAAGCCAGTTCCCATTGACCAAACTGTGGTGCTTCTCAATTTGGGGTCTCACTCCCCCGATTCATCTCCCGGTGCCCTTGCACAATTTCTGGGCTGGGTCGTGCAGCTCTCCCAGCAGGTCTACCCACCTGCACACCTCCACCACTGTAGTTGCCACCCGAGCTTATCTGCTCCTTAACCTAACCTATCTACTGGGGAAGGCCCCTCCTGGCTCTGTCACCCCTCGGTGCCCTCTGGCACTGGGCTACCCGGGTCCGTCCTCCGGATCCTCGGGCCCCATCCACAGCAACTCTACCGGCTCCCAGAGCCCACCTGCGGCCTCACCTGGCCGACATCCTCACAGTGGTAGAGTGCCCAAACCAACTACACACACTAACAGGCTACACGCCCAGCCATTTCCACAACACTAATGCACCCATCCAATCACCATTCTTCCACCCGCACCACAGATGCCAATATCCAACCACAATTTACCTATACCCTCTACCTAACACTTACACTACCCGCCCCGGGTATTCGTGATGGGGGTCCACTCTTCCCCCATTCACACCTTCGCACCATCCACTCCACTCCATAGTTTCCACCATACTCACTCCACGACCATCCATTCCAATACTCCATATACTCCACACTACCATTTATTCCATACACCTGTTCCTCATACCTGTTGTTGCACACCTGTGCACTCACCCCTGGTGCCACCTGCACCCTCCTCCTCTTCCTGGACCAGTTGGTCAACACAACACATTACTCACTCAAACACTGCTCCATACACCTGTTCAGTTGCACACCTGTGCAATCACACCTGTTCCTCACACTCATTTACTCATACCCTGCTCAATACACTTGAATACACCTCCAACACTCACACGGCATCATCTCATCTAACTACTCCCCTCTGAAACTTGCGCTTCCCCGTCGCCCCTTTAAACTAATGCGCTCCCACGTCATTATCATCCACTCTAATCTACCTGCGTCCCCACTACCGGTATCATTGTCACTAACTAACCTTAACGTTACCTAATGTCAATCTCTAGGGCCCTACACATTATCCAAACCCACCCGGGCTAGTTTTCACTGCCATAAACCCCATAACTCTAGTGCTCCTTTGCCCCCGCTGTGGGGGATGACAGAGTTGCCATCCCACCACATCGGGGACGTCCCACTATCAATTTTGCTTACCAAATTCCAACCAATCAAAAATTTTCCAATTACTGCCAATTCTATTCACTGTTCTAAATTTCGGATCAAAACACTATCAGTATCATCATCATCATCATCACAGTCCGCTATATCCTAGCCTCAGTGCGTCATGACATCATTAAACTCGGCTTCGTAAAGCCGAGCAATGAATTCGGGTGGTTTGGTCGCCTGCAGGTTGAATCCGTCCGGCTTTCGGTTCAAGGGAGGTGGTTTGGTCGGGCCGAGATTCCACGCACCATCTCGGCGCGGCACCTTGCGGTCCCGGGCCCGATGGCTCAATCTCCCCCGGTCGGAACCCCGTCCCACGAGGGGGCACCATACCGCTTCCTCCCACTCGCCCTTGAACCGGACCGGTCGCCTCGCCCGACAAGGCCCGGACTCGACCGTGTGGGGCGGGGCCAAGCCCGAATCGGCAACGACGCTTCGAAGAGAAGCGACGCAGCATCGATCCGCGCCGGGCCTTGCATCCAACAAAGCGCACCGCGCCCCGAGTGCTCGCATCGGCTATCCGTCGCTCTAACCGCTAACCCGGTTACCGTCGATGCTTCACCTGCATGCTCACACGCATACGCTACCCCTTTCACCCCCACCGAGCTCGGTGCGTCAACGCCGTCCGTACATTCCACCAACGCACTCCCTGTTACACACCACACCTCTCGCGCACACTCACCGTTCGCACACTCTTTTAACACACCTCGCGCACCGTCTTGCGCACTCTCCCTTGGTACGTACTCCGTACCACTCACCATGGGCGTGCACTCTGGCATCCACCCACTAACGCGCTCAGATGGGCTCTCCCACACTCGCGCTACCACCAACTTAGGTGTGC
>NW_027617884.1:82500-93173 GCF_964187855.1 Myxine glutinosa | reverse complement strand
CTCATCGAGGTTATATTTATACTGGTGTCGTGGTTGCCAACCTATGGTTGTTTATCCGTGCTCTAACAGTTTTAAAGGTGGAGAGTCAAGCAAGGAGCACGAGCACGTACAAATTTAAAAGTATTTGGTACGACTCGGTACAAATTTAAAAGTATTTGGTACCGGGGTACGAACCGCCGACCTTCCAGAACAGACTCAGAGTGGACACTTTTGCAACCAGGGTGCCCAGTCCATGATAAAAAAAATACTTTTGCTAAGAATATTCTCATCCTGCATCTAAAATATTGCAAATGTTGCGGGAGAGGCACAGCAAGCGCAATAGAGTTGCACTCCAAGGTTATTTGTACTGTCACTCGTTATATATTAACGAACACTATCCTCAATCGACTGGTTCAAACACAGGTCCTTAACCTCACCTGCACTAAACACGGTCCCACCCACACGGCGCATAAACCAGAAGAACCGCACACCAGAATTCACCGGCAGACAAAGTCATGTGACTTGCTTTATTAGTATAATAAGCAATATCTTCAGTTAATGCAGGAACCGGACAGGGGATTGTCGGAAATTACAACATTATGTCAGAACATATATATATATATACAGTCACATGAAAAAGTAAGTACACCCCATGTAAAGTTTTGACTTTTTCAACATATTTCAACATACAGCTATTTGATCTTCATTTCAACAATATTGATAGATAAAGGTGATATAATATAACAAATATGATGAAACATTTTCATTTTGTAGTCCATTGTATAATTTAAATAAACATAAATGCTAATTTCGCATGTGGAAAAAGTAAGTACACCCTTGGCTCTAATAGGTGGTATTGCCCCCTTTGGCAGAAACAACCTCAAGTCGGCGTTTCTTATAACTGTCTACCAGTCTCTGACATCGACTGGGAGAAATTTTTGCCCACTCCTCCATACAGAATTCTTTCAGCTGTGCGATGTTTGAGGGGTTTCTTGCATGCACAGCTCGTTTCAAATCCCCTCACAACATCTCGATGGGATTTAGATCCGGCCTTTGACTTGGCCATTCCAGAACCCTCCATTTCTTTCTTTTCAGCCATTCGTTGGTGGATTTACTGGTATGTTTAGGGTCATTGTCATTTTGCAAGGTCCACCTTCGGTTGAGCTTCAGCTTTCCAACAGATGGCCTCACATTATCCACACGCACCCTCTGGTACAATGAAGAATTCATAGTGGATTCTATGATGGTGAGCTGCCCAGGCCCGGATGCAGCAAAGCTGCCCCAAACTATAATATTTCCACCACCATGCTTTACAGTTGGTATCAGGTTCTTGTGGTCAAATGCTGTCTTTGGTTTTCGCCAAACATGTCTTCTGGTGCTGTGGCCAAATAGCTCTACCTTTGACTCATCTGTCCAGAGAACATTGTTCCAGAAGTGCTGGTCTTTGCCTAGGTGTTCATTGGCAAACTTTAGTCTTGCCCTGATGTTCTTTCTGGACAGCAAAGGTTTCCTCCTGGCACACCTCCCATGTAGATCAAATTTGTGCAACCTCTTTCTCATGGTAGACTCGTGCACTTTGACATCAACAGTGGCAAGAGCTACCTGTAGGTCCCGTGATGACATTCTGGGGTTCTTAAGAGACTGCTTTCAGCATCTTGCGGTCTGCCCTCGGGCTGAACTTGCTGGGGCGGCCTGGCCTGTACAAGTTGGCAGTTGTTTGGAATCTTCTCCACTTGTAGATGATCTTCCAGACAGTCGAATGATTGATTTCAAATTGTTTGGAGACCTTTTTAAATCCCTTCCCAGACTCATAGGCATCTATAACCTTCTTTCTGAAGGCCTCAGAGAGCTCTTTTGATCTAGGCATGGTGACGCCGCACACTTCAACAACAAAGAGCAAACCAAACTAAATGTCTGAGGTTTAAATAAGACAGGTTCCTCCAAGATCCTATCCAACGATGTTCTAATCATTTGCACCTGAGCTGGTAGACCTGATTCTAATTTTAGGTATTTGAAGTTGTGATAAATGTCGGGGTGTACTTACTTTTTCCACATGCGAAATTTGCATTTATGTTTATTTAAATTATACAATGGACTACAAAATGTAAATGTTTCATTATATTTGTTATATTATATCACCTTTATCTAGCAATATTGTTGAAATGAAGATCAAATAGTTGTATGTTGAAATATGTTGAAAAAGTCAAAACTTTACATGGGGTGTACTTACTTTTTCACGTGACTATATATATATTGTTGCGGATATGAGGACTGTATATTTTTTGATTGTGTATTATTATTATTATTGTTTATTCTGCGCCCCCCTACCTCCGGAGCTGTGTAAAGGTGAAAGGGCATACCATAATTAGTCCACCAGCATACACATCAGCCAAATAATAGAATACCCCTGTTGATAGTTATCTCTTATTCTGTGTTTTAGAGTAAGGCTGTGTCTCCCATTAATTGAAGTACTCCATTGCACCAGTGAAAGAGAATAGGTCCCCTTTCCTTCCCATCCCCAAAATCTCCATTTCCTTTTACATCCCCTTCCGTCATTGCCGAGCCTCGATTGCCCATATTACCTCCCCTCCAAAACCACCATTGAACCTGTGCTCTCGTCGGAGAAGAAAGGCGTGCCCGCCCGTCGTCATCAAGGGCGGAGCCAGAGGGTCGCGCGACCAACCAGGGCCGAGGTGAGCACCCCGATGGGCGTGTCCAAAAGGCCGGCGGCTTAATCGCCGGAGGCGCTATAAAGGCGCGCACGCAGGAAGCAAGTGAGTTGGTCGCCAAGAGAGTCGTGAGGAGTCAGTCAGTGGAGTCGGTGGTCAGTTGGTTGCGGTGAGGAGTCGGTGGTGGTGGTCAGTTGGTTGCGTTGGTTGCGGTGAGGAGTCGGTGGTAAAGAGTGAGTGGACCAAGAACGAGTGGAGGGTTTGGACCAGACACGTCCGACGAGGCCTGGCAAAGCACGCGACGTCCACAGCAGCCAAAACAGCAGCGTGGGGCCTGAACGGCGGCTGCTAAACGCGCCGGTTGTGCTGCGGGACCCCCTTGGACCTCCCTCTCCCTCCAGCCATCCACCTCCTGCCTTTCCACCCTTCTTGTGTACGTGAGTTTGTTCTGTTTGTCTTGTCCCTGGGTATTAATTAAGCTGTATAAGTTAATAATTGCACTGTGTCTCTGATCCTTCTGTATATTATTTTATTATCTTTCCTTCTCCTTGGTTACTTTGAGCATGTAAATAGTAGGAATAAATTTAGTGGTATTTCCAACCTTTTTGTCTTCTTCTTCTTCTTCTTCACATCCGTGTCGCCTTTGTCTTTTCCCTATTGACTAGCTGCGGTGCGATCCGGCCAACGTTTGGGTGAAATCGGGTTCTAAGCGGGGAGTAACTGTTCGGACGCGGTAATACACCACCGCTCGGTAAAATAACATCTAAAACCGCGTCTAACAATTGGTGTCTGGGAGTGAGATTCGGGGCCCGAACCAAATTTTTAAAACATCTATAAAAAAAAAAAATAAAAAAAAAAATTGGTCAAAATTTGGAGCGGCCGAAATTTGTTTTGTTTTACAAAACCCGAATTTTGAAATCGCGCCATGGCTGGTCAAGGCGACGGGATGCCGGTGGGAGAGATAGAGGGGTTAGGAGTAACCCAGGATCAAATGGAGGGGAGCAATGAGGAGGCGGTTGAGGGAGTATCAGGTGCACAAAATGGCGTGCTCGCGCACGTGGTTGAAGAGTCCCAAAATAGCGGCGCAGTGGAGGGCGAGCCCGCGGTGGCGGCTGGGGACGCTGGGCAAACCGGGTTTGACCTCAGATTATTCTTGACCCAACTGAATGCAAAAATGGATAGGATGGGGGGCCAAATGGGGGTAATGGGGAACCGGATGGATGCTCAGGGTGAGCGATTGGAGGGCCAAATGGGGGTAATGGGGAACCGGATGGATGCTCAGGGTGAGCAATTGTGGGTAATGAGGGACGAAGTGAGGGGTACCGGTAAGGCGTTAGACAATGGGATAAAAGAGGTAAAGAATGGGTTAACGGGGGTAGAAAACAGAATGGCCGCTCAAGAGAATCAAATGGAAGGGATGAAAAAGGGGTTAGAGGGGTTAGAAAACAGGATGGAAGACAAATTGCGGGAGATAGGGGAGCAATCCACCCGAGAAATTAAACAAATGGGAGAGCAGATAGAGGAGGTAAAAATCGGGGTAGAAACCAAATTGGATGCTCAGAGGGATGAATTGGGACAGATGAGGGTGGCATCTACAAAGGAGATGGAGGAGATGAAAGAGGAGATACGACGAGGTGTAGGTGAGGAGGTTTCGGGGCTACGCGAGGAGGTAAAGCGAGGTGAGAAGCGTATGGAGAAAGAGGTGAGGAATAATACGGCTAGGTTACAGGGGGGCATAGAGGGTCTGACGAAGGGAGTAGAACAGCTGACAGTCGGACAAAGGGAACTAGCGGACCAAGTGGAAAAGAACACTGCAATAATCGGGGGGTTAAAAGCGACACAAAAGGACATAAAAAATGAATTAATAGCGACACAGAAGGAATGTCAGATGGTACATGAGGGGTTGACGAAGAAGTTGGAAGAGGTGACAGAAGTAATAGAGACGAAGGACCGAGAGGTGAGGACGCACATAGAAACGGTTAAAGTGGCGTTAGAGGAAGAGATAGAGGAGGCGCACAGGGAGATGAAGGAGGTAAAGGAAAAATTAGAGGAGGTGGAAGAGGGGGTGAGTGAAATTAAGAAGAGACGGAGGGAAACTAAGAGGGAGATAAAGGAGGAAGTCATGGAATATGTACAAAGTCTGTGTTCAAATCATGATGAGGTTCTCACTAACCAAATAAAAAGTTTGCAGGTGGCAGAGGAGGTGCGACGACGAGGTACGGAGGTGAGTGGCAATGTATATGATGTGAGGGGAGAGTCAGTCGGCTTGGGGATTGGTATGGATCCGGGTGTTCGTGAGAGGCCGTTGGTGAAGTGTGCGACAGGTCTGGTGTGCGAAAAAAGAGGTGTGCGAGAATGTCCGACCATGGGGTGTGTGAGGAAAAAGTGCACGCCGAGGAGTGAGTGTGCCGTCAAGAGCGAGTCGGTCGTAGCACGTGTGCGAGGGGGTACATGGAAGCGAGGTGTGGTGAGTGTTACGGAGGAAGTAACGGAAAAGTGTGCGCAAGAGTGTGCGCGAGAAAGGTGTGTAACGGACAGGTGCATGGGGAAAGAGTGCGCTGTCAAGAGTGAAGGAGAATGCACGCCTGTGGTGAGAGTTACAGAGGATGTAACGAAAGAGTGTGCGCGAGAGGATGCACGAGAAAGGTGTGTAACAGACGGGTGCATGGGGAAAGAGTGTGCTGTCGAGAGTAAGGGTGAGTGCGTTGTCAAGAGTGGAGGTGAAAGTAGTGAGAGTGACATGGAGCGTGAGTTGGTGGTGACAGGTGAGCGAGGATATACACCTGGAATGGAAGGATGCACACCTGGAATGGTAGAGCGTGTGTGGGAATGCACACTTGACTTGGTCGTGAGGCACGTGGTTGGGTGTGCGGGTGAGAGCACACCTGTGATTGTCACAGAGGAGGTGACAGAGGAGGGGGCGCGAAGAGGTGTGTTGGTGAGGTGTGCGAGCGACGAATGTGTGCCAAGGTGTTCGGTGGTCAGGTGTGTGACCAAGTCTGTGGGCGGAATGAGTGTACCGAGGTGTGTAAGGAAAGGTACGAGGAGCATGGGAACAGCTGGAGGTATGAGCAAGAAAGGGGTAGCGTATGCATGTAAGCGTGCAGGTGAAGCATCGACGGTAACCGGGTTAGAGGTTAGAATGACTTATAGCCGAACCGGGCCCTCGGTGCGCGTCGGGCAGCTTTGCGTGCCGCGAGGACCAGCAGGGATCCGAACCACGGCGGTTTCGAAAGAACCGCCGTACGCGATCCACGCTGTGCCTCGCTTGGAACGGCCGCGTCCGGGCTCCACTAGGCGGAGCGGACAGCCCGATAGGAAGGGTCGTCATGGCGACCACTTTCTATTGAGACGTGCCGACAGGTCGAGATCGGGACATTGGATGGCTCCACGCCGAGGTGGTGCGTGGGATCTCGGCCCGGGTAAGCCCCCGTCCCTGCCCCGAATGCGGGACGTATCCAGCCGCTGGCACAAAACGACCCGCGTTCATTGCTCGGCTGTACAAAGCCGGGCTGTAGACGTGAATTGGCGCACCGAGAGGATGTAATAAGTAGACGGGTGATGAGGTTAGTGTTTTGGACCCAAAATTAGAAAAAGGCAAAAATTTGATGATTGGTATGGTGATTGGCAGATGATTGGCAAATTTTTGATTGGTTGGAATTTGGATGAGCCAAATTTGTAGTGGGAGATGCCCGATGTGGTGGGATGGCAACTCTGTCATCCCTCATAGTGGGGCAAAGCAGCTATAGCTTATGGGGTTGATGGCAGTGAAAACTAGCCCGGGTGGGTTAGGATATCGTGTGTAGGGATCTAGCGAAGATGACATTAGGTAACGTTAAGATTAGTTAGTGACTGATACCTGTAGTGGGGACGCAGGTAGTTTAGTGTGGATGATAATGACGAGGGAGCGCAATAGTTTAAATGGACGACTGGGAAGCGCAAGTTTCAGAGGGGAGTAGTTAACTGAGATGATGCCGTGTGTTTGAAGATTGAACAGGTGTGATTGAACAGGTGTGATTGAACAGGTGTGATTGCACAGGTGTGCAACTGAACAGGTGTGTGGAGCAGTGTATGAGTGAGTGATGGTGATAGCGTGTTGTGTTGACCAAATGGTCCAGGAAGAAAGGAGGGTGCAGGTGGCACCAGGTATGATTGCACAGGTGTGCAACGACAGGTGAATGGAGGACAGGTGTATGGAATAAATGGTATGGAGTATTGGAATGGATGGTCGTGGAGTGAGTATGGTGGAAATTGTGGAGTGGAGTGGATGGTGCGAAGGTGTGAATGGGGGAAGAGTGGACCCCCATCACGGATACCCGGGGCGGGTAGTGTAAGTGTTAGGTAGAGGGTACAGGTAAATTGTGGTTGGATATTGGCATCTGTGGTGCGGGTGAAAGAATGGTCTTTGGATGGGTGCATTAGTGTTGTGGAAATGGCTGGGCGTGTAGCCTGTTAGTGTGTGTAGTTGGTTGGGCACTCCACCACTGTGAGGATGTCGGCCAGGTGAGGCCGCAGGTGGGCTCTGGGAGCCGGTAGTAGTTGTTGTGGATGGGGCCCGAGGATCCGGAGGACGGACCCGGGTAGCCCAGTGCCAGAGGGCACCAGAGGGGTGACAGAGCCAGGAGAGGGCCTTCCCCAGTTAGTTAGGTTAGGGTGAGGAGCTAGGTAAGCTCGGGTGGCAACTGCAGTGGTGGAGGTGTGCAGGTGGGTAGACCTGCTGGGAGAGCTACACGTCGCAGCCCAGAAATTGTGCGAAGGCACCGGGAGATGAATCGGGGGAGTGAGACCCCAAATTGAGAAGCACCACAGTTTGGTCAATGGGAATTGGTTATTAGAACCCATAGTGTAAGTTGGCCAATGGATTGGCAGGGAAAGACCCCGGGTAGTGTAAAGAGTGTTAAGGTCATTTAGAGGATAGTTAGGATTGGAGTCTCCTCGCACCATCTGCATCCACTCACCTGAGGTGACAGGTACTCCACACCATGCCATGTTTTGATTATTTTTTACTGTGCAAATGTTTGGATTGTGAGACGCATCATGACGTGGGTGTGACATTGTGCGTAATTCCATCTCTCCCTCCTTATGAGGATTGATGATGAATTGGTGATGGCAAATTTTGAAGTCGAGGGATTGTGGAGACGAATTTGGTATAGGGGAAGTATGGGGAAGACGTGACAGTAGTGACGAATTTGTAAATGTGTAGATTTTTGTACATATGGGGTAAGGGCAAGGGTAGGGTAGGTGACAGGGGGGTGACGTACGGTAGGGACGAGCTTTCTCACTTCGCCCTCCGTACGCATTTCGCCTTGCATTGCCTTATTGATGTGTACCCTTGTGACCTTACCCCTCGCTCAATTGTCTTTCCCCTTTTGTCTCCCACATGACCTGTGCGCCACTGGGTGCCGAGGGGAGCGTGCGTGGGTCGGCCATTGTGCGCCCGAAATTCCCAGAACCAGCTGTCTGCATCGATGCACCACATTATGGACCACATGTCTGTGGCCGAGCACCACCTATGGACCCCATGGGCTGGGGCATGGCCCCTCTGCTGGCACCGGCCATGAGGGCCCGAAATCTTGCTGGCGGACCTTGGCCACAGGGCACCGATGCCCCACAGGTGAACCACACGTAGTCGGCCCCTGTGGGCCATAAATAAAATAAAAACGGACACGTTAGGTGCATTCTTTTATTGCAAATAGGCCGCCAGCAAGGGAAGATGACAACACCAGGCAAATAATAATCACCAGCAGAGGGAGCCGAAGAGCAAGAGACACCTGCAGGGTTTGGGTTTGTTGGTTTTATTTTATTGATGAACAGTGGTGACTGCACTGATTGGTGCTTGAGAATGTATTGGTGTGTTTTTGGGTGCTTTCATGGTGCGTCGATGCAGAGCAGACTGTCTCCCCCCCAGAAAGAACAATCACAGGTCCTGGGTTAGTTTTGTAAATAAAAATAGTGTCATTGTAAATAATGCTTCCCACCGTCAGTGTATAGTTTGAAGACCATTCCGCAATTCAGTTAACTGTGGGCGTAAGTCTGTTAGGCAGGGTGCAATGGAGCAGCGGGACACATTTATTTATGTTTTAAAAACTGTCGCACTCAGGGTCAGGTTAAAAGTAGAGGGAACTACACCTACGTGTCACACTAAAAATAAAAGTTGTAGGCCCGGGACGTGCCTAAGAGGAGGAGGGTGCAGTGTTGCGGATATGAGGACTGTATATTTTTTGATTGTGTATTATTATTATTATTGTTTATTCTGCGCCCCCCTACCTCCGGAGCTGTGTAAAGGTGAAAGGGCATCCCATAATTAGTCCACAAGCATACACATCAGCCAAATAATAGAATACCCCTGTTGATAGTTATCTCTTATTCTGTGTTTTAGAGTAAGGCTGTGTCTCCCATTAATTGAAGTACTCCATTGCACCAGTGAAAGAGAATAGGTCCCCTTTCCTTCCCATCCCCAAAATCTCCATTTCCTTTTACATCCCCTTCCGTCATTGCCGAGCCTCGATTGCCCATATTACCTCCCCTCCAAAACCACCATTGAACCTGTGCTCTCGTCGGAGAAGAAAGGCGTGCCCGCCCGTCGTCATCAAGGGCGGAGCCAGAGGGTCGCGCGACCAACCAGGGCCGAGGTGAGCACCCCGATGGGCGTGTCCAAAAGGCCGGCGGCTTAATCGCCGGAGGCGCTATAAAGGTGCGCACGCAGGAAGCAAGTGAGTTGGTCGCCAAGAGAGTCGTGAGGAGTCAGTCAGTGGAGTCGGTGGTCAGTTGGTTGCGGTGAGGAGTCGGTGGTGGTGGTCAGTTGGTTGCGTTGGTTGCGGTGAGGAGTCGGTGGTAAAGAGTGAGTGGACCAAGAACGAGTGGAGGGTTTGGACCAGACGCGTCCGACGAGGCCTGGCAAAGCACGCGACGTCCACAGCAGCCAAAACAGCAGCGTGGGGCCTGAACGGCGGCTGCTAAACGCGCCGGTTGTGCTGCGGGACCCCCTTGGACCTCCCTCTCCCTCCAGCCATCCACCTCCTGCCTTTCCACCCTTCTTGTGTACGTGAGTTTGTTCTGTTTGTCTTGTCCCTGGGTATTAATTAAGCTGTATAAGTTAATAATTGCACTGTGTCTCTGATCCTTCTGTATATTATTTTATTATCTTTCCTTCTCCTTGGTTACTTTGAGCATGTAAATAGTAGGAATAAATTTAGTGGTATTTCCAACCTTTTTGTCTTCTTCTTCTTCTTCTTCACATCCGTGTCGCCTTTGTCTTTTCCCTATTGACTAGCTGCGGTGCGATCCGGCCAACGTTTGGGTGAAATCGGGTTCTAAGCGGGGAGTAACTGTTCGGACGCGGTAATACACCACCGCTCGGTAAAATAACATCTAAAACCGCGTCTGTAACAATATATATGTATATATATATATATATATATATATATATATATAATATATATATATATATATATATATATATATATATTATATATATATATATATACAGTGAAACCTTGACTTACGAGTGCACCAACTTACGAGTTTTCCGAGATACGAGCCGTCGCTCGGTCGATTTTTTGCTTTGTGATGCGAGCCGAGATCTGAGTTACGAGCGAGCGAGCTTACGCCACCCGCCACTAGGTGGCCCAGCGAGCGTTCAGTTCACGTGGTTATCTTGCCGTGCAAGCATCTCTGCCGTATCGCTGTTGCTTTGTTTTCGCATTTTGTTTATTTTGGAAAATTTCTTAGTTTTAACCATGGGTCCTAAGAAATTGAGTGCCTGAAAGAAATTGAGAAAAGGCAAAAGTTATCTCCTCCACCTCCGCCAGCATCTTCGTCTGATCTTCAAGGTAAATACAACTTAATAAAACCAGTTTATTTCTTTACATTCTCTTTTATTATGTACAGTATATACGAGGTCGTGCTTGTTTATACATTATTTGTTATTTATAAAGTACATTTTTCTTATTTAAAAACACGTAACAAAAAAAATTGGTGTGGTTTTTTGGGGGGCTGGAACGGATTAATAGCATTTCAATTCAT
>NW_027617884.1:20000-80000 GCF_964187855.1 Myxine glutinosa | reverse complement strand
AATGCCCAGAAATGGGGAAAATCAACGATGGCTGAAGAACAAAGTTTTGAATAGAACTAAGGCATAATGGTTGGTGACTTCATGCCCTTCCTGTTTAACAGTAGACTTCACTACAACACATGCCCAAAGCCTGTCGCTCTCAGATCGCGGGCAGGTCTGTGGCCTCTGTTTAGTTTACCATCTCTCCTCCAGGCTACTCCCTCTGACTCTCCCCAATTCCCGCAGGAAGCGAGCGTTCAGATTCCATTAATGTCCTCCTGCTTGAGCTCCTAAAATCCAGGTTTTTTCTTCCATTCATGGAACTGCCTTCCAAAGACGGTTCAATCGCATGCTTCCCTCCAGGGCTTCACACAAGCGGTGCCCCAGTATCTCGAGTCGCACAACCCCCTTGCCTTCACCCCTGCACTCCTCCCAATACCTACTGACTTTGCCAAACTAAATAGTCTTACTTGCATGTTACTTGTTCCTTTCCACTCTCCCATTTTCTAGTTTGTTCATGGCCTCGCTTATGTCCACCTGTTAACCCACTGCTCCAGTGCTGCCTGGTGGAATTTAAGGACAAACACCGAATACAACAGGTGCAGTAAGACCGATAAAAGGTCGAAGAAACCAAAAGGCCAGCAGGTATCCTGCAGTCAGAGCCTCCGTCAGGCGCCCGCGGAGCCAGCAGCTGCTGGGGGCCACCCACAAAGAGGGGCCTCCCACATCAGCTAAAGCATCTTGAAAGTCCAGTTGTGCAGCATAGACGTTTCCAAGAACACCAGTCATGCATATCTACCGGCTGCCAATCACTTCACTGATGGGTTTAATCAAAGACATCATGTTGCAAGTTCACAATCACATGGCATTTCTATCTGTAAATCTCAAAGAGGATGAAGAATACAGTGAAACATGCGAAAGCCGGACCTGTCATGGCAGAGTTATTGTTGTTTTTGTTGTTGTTTATGTGCTCCTGTGTCCGTCACGCTGTATTCTAAAAGCTTAAATGTTCCTGTTACTATACATTAAACATCTTCATCCAATTCAGAAAGATAGACGGACTTTTAAAATAGAAACCTGTATCTTTATGTTTAAACAGACATTGATGTTTTTCCAAGTATAATCGATCATTAGGACCAGGTCTTTAAGAGACTTGGTCTCATTTTGTTATTGGACTTATTTATTACTAGGGCATGCCCGTACTATATCTATATCTAAAATTATATCCCCCCCTCTATTTACATGAAATGGTTTGGTCCAAAGCGAACGGCTTGCGAGTACGGTGACAATCCCCCCCCTCTATTTACATGCAATGGTTTGGTCCAAAGCGAACGGCTTCCGGAGTTTGGTAAAGAAATCGCCATCGCGTGCACAAACGCGCAGGAAAGCGAATGAATCGCAAATTCGGTTTTATTAGTTTTAAAACATAGTTTAACGCCAACATAGTTTGCAAACGTGAAATAAATGAATACGCTCTCAAATGTGCCATCCGAGGCAGAGTGTGTCCTCCACGTTCGGCACACGCGATCGTTCGCTGCTCTCTGATTGGTTGAATCGTTTTTTGGACATAGCTCGGTAAGTAATTGTCCGATTAATATGAAACCTTGAAAAGGCACATCCTCGGGTCCCCAGCAATATACCTGGCAAGTTTCAAGTATATCGGACCGGTAGTTGTCGAGAAACAGCGGTCACAGACAAACAAACAAACGTACAGACGTACAGAGATTACTGGAATTATAGATAGACTAGGGCATGCCCGTACTATATCTATATCTAAAATTATATCCCCCCCTCTATTTACATGAAATGGTTTGGTCCAAAGCGAACGGCTTGCGAGTGGTGACAATCCCCCCCCTCTATTTACATGCAATGGTTTGGTCCAAAGCGAACGGCTTCCGGAGTTTGGTAAAGAAATCGCCATCGCGTGCACAAACGCGCAGGAAAGCGAATGAATCGCAAATTCGTTTTTATTAGTTGTAAAACATAGTTTAACGCCAACATAGTTTGCAAACGTGAAATAAATGAATACGCTCTCAAATGTGCCATCCGAGGCAGAGTGTGCCCGCCACGTTCGGCACACGCGATCGTTCGCTGCTCTCTGATTGGTTGAATCGTTTTTTGGACATAGCTCGGTAAGTAATTGTCCGATTAATATGAAACCTTGAAAAGGCACATCCTCGGGTCCCCAGCAATATACCTGGCAAGTTAAAAGTATATCGGACCCGTGGTTGTCGAGAAACAGCGGTCACAGACAAACGTACAGACAGACAGAGATTACTGGAATTATAGATAGACTAGGGCATGCCCGTACTATATATATGCCCGTACTATATATCTATCTAAAATTATATCCCCCCCCTCTATTTACATGAAATGGTTTGGTCCATTCGCAACGCCAAAGCGAACGGCGAACGGCTTGCGAGTACAGTGACAATCCCCCCCCCTCTATTTACATGAAATGGTTTCGTCCATTCGCAACGACCACAGAACCCCCCCCTCTATTTACATGGAATGGTTTGGTCCATTCGCAACGCCGGCACACGCGATCGTTCGCTGCTCTCTGATTGGTTGAATCGTTTTTTGGACATAGCTCGGTAAGTAATTGTCCGATTAATATGAAACCTTGAAAAGGCACATCCTCGGGTCCCCAGCAATATACCTGGCAAGTTAAAAGTATATCGGACCCGTGGTTGTCGAGAAACAGCGGTCACAGACAGACAAACGTACAAACGTACAAACGTACAGAGATTACTGGAATTATAGATAGATTATTCTTTCCGCCAAATTTTGTGAAAGCTGTAGCATCAGCTTGTTGCTCCGATCAACGATCAAGTTGAAACTTTCCAGGAATGTTGGGACCAATGGGAATTGATGCCATATTTTTTCCGAATTTTGATTTTGCAATCACCATTGCAACTTTTATCGGTTGGATTTAAGCGAAAACTTTAAAAAATCTTCTTCTCCAAAACTGCAAATGCTATCAATTTGAATCTTGTCATGTTATGATTGACTACCCATGCTGCAAAAAAATTGTATAAGATGAGGTCATTGCTGAAGAGGTTTGGCAGCTACGTTAAGGTAAAAAAAAAAAACTATCCGATTCACATTTTTTGTGGCATCTACGTATCAATACGAACTTGAAAATGAATTTTTTTTGGGGATCAGTCACATGGTCTGGCTATGAAAATGAAAACAAAATTGAACAAAATTAATGATGTCATCGGTCACATGACCAGGCGGCTAAATTAGATTTCATGAAAACCTTGAAAATGCATCTACGCCTTAATTTTTCGATCAATTGAGTTGAAACTTGGACCACTTGTAGTATGCCACTTGACCTGATGTATATCCTCTGGATGACGTCATAGGTCATGTGGCATTGCGGCCATATTGGATTTCATGAAAAACTTCTAAAATGCACCTCCTTCATTTTTCGGATCAATTCAGTTCAAACTTTGCATTATTGGGTCCGAACTACCGTTGTCAAGGACGTTGTTGCACACTTGTCCAATCAGAATGGGGCGTCCTGGTCCCCGGGGCATCACTACTCGCAGTTTTGATTTCTTCTTGTTTCCATACTTATTCACAGTAACATCCCTCCATCCTTTTTCATTTAAAAAAAAAAGTTTTTATTACTTGTTAAATAGCTTTCAAACGACCTCAAAGTAAATCGAATGAAATTTACTGTGAATCATTTACTCGATTTTACGTCATTTCCTCCATCTTCAGGAAGTACCTTTTGGACATCAGTCAGCGTTATCTTCATTCTTAACACAATTAGGCCCACATAAGCTATCCTGGCAAATAATGAACAGCGATTGACATTGGACTTAGTTCATGGTGACATATCACACTTTGGTTGACCCACACTCCTGTCCTATCAAGTTTGGGTACAATCGGTCCAGACAAAGCCGATATATGACAATACATTACCCATGATGGTGCGGAAAGACAGATACATGCAGAGACAGAGACAGACAGAGCTTGTCATTCTAATACTGCAGTAACCCCCTCCGGAACCGTGGTATGAATCAATTCTTCGCCTGAAGATCTGTCACCATATATTACTTATTAGCCCTCCAAAAGAAAGGGCCCCCCACATGAGGTTTACTGGGGGCCACCCACATAACCAGCGGAGGCTCTGCCTGCAGTTATCACGTAGAAGGTGCTGCATGTCCACATGAGATGTATGGATGTTGACAATGTTCAGTGCCTTGCTGGAAATGCTGGAAAAATACGTGGCCTTTTACAAATTTACAGTTGAACACAAACAAATGGAGATGGATACTTTGAGACCTAGTCGGTCTCCGTTCCACCTCCTGAAACCCACCCACGTGTGGAAATAGCAGCCAAAAAGAGCAACTTACATGCGCACACTCATATGGAAGTATGAGTGAGCGCATGTAAGTGTGGGTGGGGAGTGATGCCACTTCCCAGAGCACTCTGGGTACCATTGACGCATCTTTAGTTACGACGTCTCTCTTCTCTCTGCACTCAGCGGGGCAATTGAGGAGTAACTTCCTCCTCCTCCTCCTCCTCACAGATGCCAACGTATGGTCGTTGGTCCGTGTTTTATCCTTTTGAAATGCTGAGCTTAATTTATCTTGGTCAAGGCAAAGAGTGCATATTGTTGAGACCGGTACAATTTTTGCCGTGGAATTACAATTTCAGCAGCAGGCCTGTGTTGCAGGAGACAATGGGCAGCTGGACGATACAAATGCAAAGTGGATATCGCAAAACCTCATGAGAGCTGGAGAAGACTCGTTTAATGGTGTGGTAGACTGGAGATTAAAACAGCTATCACTCGGGGAAATGAAACGCAACCACCATCTATGACCAACCACATCAACTCGTTGATTGGAATGAAGAATACAGAAAGGAATGATAAAAGGAACACGTCGCCGTGCATTCAGCAGCCATACGGACGTATTCCGCTTCATAACATGAATTCCGTTCTCATTTTCAGAAGAGATGCCTTGAACGGTATGCCACGAACGGTGCGGTAAATCGGTCGCACTTTATGACCACTCACATCATGAGGAAAGAAAACCGGGTCAATTTGTGCCCATCAGTGTTGCACTCCGGAAGGCGGACGAAAATGACAGCACTAAGAGAAAGAAGAGTACTGCATTAGATTACCAGGAGGCGGTAGAAGACAGACCACTTACCTGTCAGAAATGGGAAACAACCTGGTCCGAGTCATACAAAAGACTTTACAAAATGGTCCGCAATGCTTCCTTGCTTGACGCTCAACATTCAAAAAGGACAGAGCACCACGTACAAACAACCATATGTTGGTAACAGCGCAGGCTTTGATGGGCCTAATGGCCACCTCCTGCATTCGGAAATGTGATGGAACTCACATTAATAACAAAACAGAACAGGTTGAAGACAAGTGTGGGCCCACTTGTGATTGGTTAGAAATGAGTGTGAGGTGGCAGGTTTATCACATAGTTGTGTTGCTTCAACATTTACACAAGAACAGTCATGGGAATTACTAATCGCGGCGATTAGGGGGTGGCGGCTTTTTATTTGGATGGAGGAAGATTATGTTTTTGGATTGGGGCCGATCTGAGATGGTGGAAAACAGCTGTCTTGAAGATCTGGAGGGAAGAATGAGTTTGAAGATAACATGGAAGTTGAATCCACAGGTGAAATAAATGACGACCGAATGAGTGGAGGTGAGCAGTCATCCTTTAAGAAAGACTTCAAAAATAGTACGTCCTGCTTTCTTGCTCGACAAGGAGAGAGCACGGACAATCCCCACCGGTTGGCATCCATGGGGAAATGTTGATCCAAGTTGGCATCCAATAAATTCCTCTTGCGGAAATGCCCTGCTGAGTACGGTGAGAAAAGCGGCGCCATTGTTATGACGTCGCTGGTACCCAGAGTATTCCAGGAAGTGACTGCACTTCCTCCAAGCTCAGTAGCGAGTTACGTCTCGTTCGTATGTCCATGTGTGTGTGTGTGTGTGTGTGTGTGTGTGTGTGTGTGTGTGCTCTGTTACGAGCCTCAGCCCATGCAGAAAAAAATCCTGGATTTAGGCAGTTTCACCAGAGGGGTTGATGCTGAGCCACATGCACTCTGCAGAGACCTTAGGAGGACAAACCACGGAAAGAGCGGAGGGTGCAAAACCAGAAAGGAGGCAGTAGAAGAAAGAGAGACCACCAACCTGTCTGTGATGGGAAAATTATAGACCCATAGACTCGGCGTCATCGTGGGAGATTCCGATGTTATTGAAGGACTTTGTTTCCACAGGTCAAGATGAGCAAGATGTGAGGTAGGGTAGCCAGCCCAGAGGGGGAGCAGTACTCCTAGCGATGGATGAAGGCCTTGTAGATGGATAGGAGTTTGGGTGTGCCAAGGAAAGACTTTGTATGACGGTATGACGAAGGATGCCCAGTCAGCGACTGGCTTTGGGGCCAACTTTGAAATGAGGTTAGCCCAAGAAAGATCATGTCAGATAGTAAGACCCAGAAGTATGAGTGACTGAACTTCCTCAAAAGGATTGTTAAGGAAGTATTTGGGAGGGTCTGCCAGACGGTCCTTTCGGAGAAAGATAGTGAGAGCATGAGATTTGTCAGGATTGAAAGACATGTTCCAAGTGTTTTACCATCTTGTGACTATGGCAATGTCTGAAGAGAGGGAAGATGCTGCAGCCTTCCTATCCGAAGGATGAGGGATATCACGGCAGAGGGTGGAGTCATCAACAAATACACAAAGAGGATTTTCCAGGGGGTCAGAGAGATCATTGATGAAGATCAGGAATAGGACTGGGCCAGAACACTGCCTTGGGGCACCCCAGCTTCGACAAGGTGAAGAGATGAAAAATTCCGTTGAGCCACACATTGTGGAGTTGGCCTCGGATGCCATAGGCAGAGGGTTTGGAGGGCAAGGCAGGATTGCCAGACTGTATATTAAGCTTGAAATATGTCCAGAGAGATGGCCATGATCTTATGTCTGACATTGAGAGCTTCCATACATTGTTCAGAGAATAGAACCAGAATACCCAAGGTAGAGTGACCTGTTTTAAATCCAAATTGGTGATCTGAGATGAGGTTGTTGGAGAAAAGGAAAGATTTCATATGAACTGCCATGATGGATTCCATGACATTGCTGATTATTGGATGTAAGCTGATATGTCTGCAGTTAAAGAGATCCATTTTTGCACCTTTTTAGGTCATCTCATCGCTATCTTGAAGAGATGAACTTATAAAATGGGTCAAGATGTGGATGTGCGTCAGTCTGGTCGTCTGTTAACTTTTTGCTACTCATCCCTCGTCACCTGGCTCATTGTTCTGAAACTTGACACATGTACAAAACAGTAGCTCGCACAGTCGTTTGGACTTCGATTTGTCGTTTTCGGATAATCGGGGCTCCTGAATAAGTGGGGGGCTGATTACCCCCTGAAACTTCGGATCCCTACTTGTCCCTCATTTACCGACCAATTACTCTGAAACCTGATAAAGGCCTTCTACTCGATGGTCTGCAGGATTGCTTGGTCTTAGATTTTTCTATTTCGTATCAAGGAGCCTCCCAAGGGATCAGGTTCGTAGACAGGGTTCAATGTAGGGCTACTCAATTGATTCTCGGCTTAGCTACACTCAGCTATGAGGAGCGGCTGGAGGAGACAGGACTTTATACAGTAGAAAGAATGTGGTTACAAAGGGATTGGATTGAGATGTTTGAGATAATGGTGGGTAGAGACAAAATAAATGCAGAAGGGTTTTTCAGCAGAATAGACAGTGATTGGACCAGGGGTCATGGCCTGAGAGTAAAGACAGTAAGTAGTAAGGGAAAGGTCTTACAGACAGAGAGTAGTTAATACATGGAATGGTCTTCCTTGGAAGGGTTGTGGCAGCAGAAACGTAGATAGTTATAAAATGGAATTAGATATGTACCTCGAAATATTGGGGAAAGGTAGATGGACATTAGCAGGACTGGTCGGTAGCTTCTTCGTAAAGGTATGGATTGGTGAATGTGTACTAATGTACGCAATTAATGTGTTTGTGAACTTTGGTCTCTACAAAAGGCGAATCTTTATTCATCCCTCACCCTACAACCCCCATAAATGCTACAAGAAAAAAAAAAAAAAAACCGGCGATATCCCTATGTCTGCTCCACCATTCTTCTGCCATCTGCAATCACAAGCTCTGTGTATTTCCTTGCACAAGTTGTGCAACAAAACAGTCACCAAGGTCGATAAGCAAATTTTAAAAAAACGTGTATTGGCAACCAATGATGAAGGACAGACCCAAAAAAAAGAAAATAACTAGAACGGCACTCGGTAGAACGCATACCTCGGCCAGGCTGAACAGTTTATGTTTTATATCCCACTGATAGGCCAGATCTGGATTCGGACCTGAACCAAAATCTAATCGGCTTGTTCTTGTCACCTAACCAACTCATCCACCAAGTTTAGGCATAACTTGTCCATGACTGTTTAAAATATCATGTTATACAGTATATCGCTTTTCGCCCGATCTCTCAATAGTGAAGAATCACTCAAAAAATTAAATAATTCTCATATCTGAATCCATATTCAGATCTTCACCAAAATCGAGTCGATTCGTTCTGGTCACACACACCCAATCTGTCTGCCAAGTTTCGTCCAAATCCGTCCACAACTTTTTGAGATATCCTGCTGTGCATCGTTTTTGGTCCGATCGCCCAATGGTGAAGAATCACTTTAAAAAATTCTCGTAGCCGGATCCGAATCTGGATCTTCACCAAAATCTATCATTTCGTCCGTGTCACATACGCTACATCTCTACCAAATTTCGTCCGAATCCGTCCACAACTTTTTGAGATATCTTTTTCACAAACGGACAGACAGGCAGACAAACAAACAGACAGACAGACAGACACAGCCAGGGGTGAAAACATAACTTCCATCCACCTTAGGTGGTGGAGGTAAAAAAAAAACACCGGCAGTGATTCAACAACTACTGGGGGAATTCTGAAAAATAAATGATTGTGCTGAACTCATCAAGTGTTGTCTTTACCAAAGGACACATTGCACAAGCATGAGCGCTCACAATCTGATGCTTTTGATGTTGTTGCCATTCACACCCATAAACCGATGCACCCACAAATCAAGCACAACAACCATTGCTGGATCTGTATGCTTGGACAAAAAAAGAGCTACTGTACCAGGAAGAGACAATCACAAACGTTGCTGGAGACACGATGAACAAAGGTAACTGACATCTGTTCACATTTGGTCGAAGCAGCTACTTTTAACAATTTATGCTCCGATGAAATTTGGGAGTTGATGTTTGTGTAATGTGCAAATAGGGACCATCTATTGATTATGTATGCAAACGAGGTGGAGTTCCGATTTCCCCCTTTCACCCTACCATAATTACGTTGACTCTTCCCTTCCCTTATTTTATTCCCATCTCCTTTCTTTCCCTATCCAAAACACCTACAGGTTGTGGCCCAAAAAAAAAAAATGTAAACACCAATGTAAAGCCACTTAAAAGGGTGTTGGGCCACCACGTGCGGCCAGTAAGGCCTGTATGTGCCATGGCATAGAGTCCACCAGCGTCTGGAATTCTGCAGGAGGGATGCGGCACCATTCTTCCACGAGAAAGTAAATCCACTCACACCTGTTTCATGGAGGTGGAAAACGCCGTCTCAGGCATCATTCCAGAATATCCCATAAATGCTCGATTTGGTTCAGATCTGGTGACTGAGAAGGCCATGACGTATAGATAACATCTGTGCCATGCTCATAAAACCATTGGGCGGCCACACGTGCTCTGTGGTTTGGGGTATTGGGGCCAACCAGGCCTGTGCAGCATCTTTATAGATTACCCTAAGCATGCTGGGATGTTATTTGCTTCATTTGCTTCACTCTTGACCCCATCCCCTCCAGCTTTGTCAAGGCCTCCCTCCCTGCTCTCTCTCCACTTATCATTGCAACAATAAACTCCTCCCTGTCTACAGGCATTGTCCCACCTTCCCTCAAAATTGCTGCTGTTACCCCCATTCTAAAAAAACCTGGTCTAAACCCTGACACCCTAAACAACTTCAGACCCATCTCCAACCTACCCTTTCTGTCAAAAGTTTTGGAACGCGCTGTAGCCACTCAACTCAAACATCACCTCTCTGCCAATAACCTGTATGAAACATTCCAATCCGGATTCCGCTCCAACCACAGTACTGAAACTGCTCTCCTCAAAATCACCAACGACCTTCTCCTCTCCTCTCCTCTGACGCTGGCAACCTCAACATTCTCGTCCTCCTCGACCTCAGTGCTGCCTTTGACACCATCGATCACACCATCCTCCTCACCCGACTTGAATCCACCTTTAACGTTACCGGCACTGCCCTCTCTTGGATTAAATCATACCTCTCTGACAGACGCCAGTTCATCTCCATCAATAACTGCAAATCCCCCACTGCCCCCCTCCCCCAAGGTGTCCCCCAAGGTTCAGTTCTTGGCCCCCTCCTCTTCATCCTTTACCTGTCCCCCCTCGGTCACTTAATCCGCCGTCATGGTCTCCAATTCCACTGCTTCGCCGATGACATCCAGCTTTTCATCTCCACCAAGTCCGTCTCCACCGACACCCACTCTATCCTGACAAACTGCATCACTGAAATAAAATCCTGGCTTCAAATCAACTTCCTCAAACTTAACTGTGATAAATCTGAAATAATCATCATTGGCCCAAAAACGCTCACAAAATCCACCCTTAACTTTGCCCTCAACATCGACGGTATCCCAGTATCCACCTCCCCTCACATCCGGAATCTTGGCGTCATCTTTGACCAAACCCTCTCCTTCGACAAATACACTAAACAGATCACAAAGTCAGCCTTCTTTCACCTGAAAAACATTGCCCGTCTCCGCTCATCCCTCTCCTCCACGGCTGCAGAAACCCTCATCCACGCCTTCATCACCTCCCGTCTGGACTACTGCAATAGCCTCCTCTATGGTTCACCCTCAAAAATCACCAATAAACTCCAATACATTCAGAACTCCGCTGCCCGTCTATTCACTCATTCCCGGACCCGTGACTACATCACCCCCATCCTTTACAAGCTTCACTGGCTCCCCATCCCCCAGAGAATCCAGTACAAAATCCTCCTCTTGACATACAAAGCCCTCCATAACCTGGCCCCATCCTACCTGGCTGACCTCCTCTCCAGACACACTCCCACCCACAACCTCCGCTCTGCTGGTACCAACCTCCTGACCCCCTCCATCCGGACCAAATTCAGATCCTGGGGGGACAGGGCCTTCTCCATCGCTGCTCCCACCCTCTGGAACTCACTACCTCACACCATCAGAGACTCCTCCTCACTCACCACATTCAAAACATCACTAAAGACCCACCTGTTCAACACTGCATTCAACATTCAACCCACAGCATTTAACCCCTGACTATCTCTTCTCCTTCTCCCTCCTTTTGCTTTAAATATTTCCCTATTGATTCTTGTCTTTCTGCAATTGTTGTTTTCATGTATTGTTATGCATTATGTTTTCCACTCTGTCAAAGCGCCTTTGGGCTCCTTGAAAAGCGCTATACAAAATAAATGAATTATTATTATTATTTAACACACGAGCCACACCTGTGTGAAAGCCATTGCTTGGTGTCCCTTTTTTGTCTCCTACCTGTACATTATGCATAAATAACAAAGGCATAGCCGCTTAGGCTTAGGTAATACACCTCTCGCTCTACATTCCACAGTTGCAACTTATTTGAATTATCCTCGATTTGCACTTCCTCCATAAGGTAAAGTAAACAGGACACAGTACAACATGTTCACCAGGTGTTAATGCCTACCTTGGCACTGAAACCCTTGCTTTCCAAATCCCCTGCAGGACACACAGAAGGTTGGAGACAAGGCATCAGAATTGCGATCATGACAAGAGTCTCGGTTGCACAACACAAACGATCATTCAACCATCTTTTAAGGAATTATGTCACAAATCCAACGGCAGAATCTTAAAGTAAACCACAATACCACATGCAAGATCCAAAAAACTGGAGCGAAGTCGACGGCTTGCCATAAAAATCCCGACGCTTACCAACAAAAGCAAAGGTGAAATAAGGCAAAAAGTTCCACCAGGAATGACCCAATATCAAATTTTGAGTTAAAAAAAAATTTCCCCATGTTTTGACCCGTGTGCCCCTAAGTCCCCACCTTATGGGGCATGAACCCAGGGTCAAATCCAAAAAAATGTTACATACGTCATGTGTCCCCCAATGTTGATTGCATGTACAAAGTTTCATTTAAAATGTTTTAAAATGTGCTCGGAATTGCATTTTTCAGTATTTGACCCCACCCCAGAGAGAAGGTCAAAAGGTCAAACCGTTTAGGAGATAGAGTGACGGATGGACAGAACTGATTACAATATCCCTCCCACCCCCGTTTCCTTTTCAAAAATCATGGGGATAATTTTTTTTTTTTCAATTCATTTTTATCCACACACTTTTTGGAAAAAATAATAAATAAAACGGGGGATATTGTAATCAGCTCTGTCCCTCTGTCTGTCCATCCGTCATGCTATCGCCTCCTAAACAAGTGTGCAGAAATTCACCAAACTTAGTAGTTACGATCAACATGTGACAAGAAGGTGCGGAAGCAGTATCATTTTTGGCCCTGCACCATGGGAGATTGGGAGGGGGTCAAAAGGACAAAATAGCAAAAATTCAATTACGGGCACATTTTAAACATTTTTAAAAATGAAACTTTGTATATGCAACGAACATTGGGAGACGCATGAAACATAACAATTTTGGGGGATTTGACCTCCGATTCAAACCCCATGGGGTGTGGACCTGAGGTGACAGGGGTCAAAAAATAAATAAAACTTGTTACTAAAAACAGGTAAACAGTTAAATAAACAGTTAAATTAAACTAAAATTAAAACTAAACATAACATAAACATAACATAAACATAAACATAATAATAAAACTAAACAGTTGAATAAAACTGTTACTAAAAACTTAAATAAAACAGCTCAAAAAATATAAAAAAAACTCTAAATTTGTTGTTTGTCAAAAACTTTTTGTTTTTGTTTTTTTATTTTAAAATTTTTTTCAATAAATTTGTCAAAAATCCTTTTTGCAATGCTTCCAACTTTGCTTTCGCTGGGAAGCGTGAGGATTTGCGATGGCGCGCCGTCGACCTTGCTCGATTCAATAAAAGATAAACCGTAACATCACACTTTACGGTTAGTTTTCAAAATTACAATATTGGAGGCATTTACACCTGGAAACAAAAATTAGAATTACACCACAAAAACAAAAAACAAAAGCCAACCCCTGCCCTTCCGTTGTTCCATGAGCCTCGACAATTGTGCTCTAAAGCCTCGACCACCGAAGAGCCAAATGTACAATCAAAATGTTTGTGGTGGAAATGCTAAATAAACGGTGACGAGCGACACGTTCAGTGATGGCTTCGTCCGGTCGCCCTCCTCTCAAGATCGGTACAGCGTCCGTCGAGGACACCTGGCTAACATATTGGCCGGTGTTGTGCTGGGCCAAGGGTCAACAGCACAGCACAACACCGGGCACTTATAAGCCGATCAAGGTGCGTTTGGGTTCAGCACCTGGTCATGGGGTTGAGGAAAGGCGATTGTCCTGAAACAACGGAAACATTCGATTCATCAGGAAATTAAACAATGTGTCCGTGATTGTTCAAACTCGAAGATGAATCATGATTCTACGATCCCTGTACAGGTTGGAAATCTGGGTTGGGTTGTGACGTTTCCCCGAATAAATCTGAAGGATGTGAATTTAATCCGAGAAATGGAATAAAGGTTCAAATTTTGGAGGCAGGAATGATGTGGACCAGTCTTTACGAACAATACTGGGACAAGTCCATTCTTCAACTGTTTGCACAATCACCAGCGGCGTGCTAGTCGAGAAGTAGCACAATACCAGGGAATAGGGGGGAGGGGGTTATTGTGAGACCAGGCCCGGGGGTATCAAGAGACCAAGACATGGTGTCATCACAAGATCGAGCCACAGGGGGTGGGATAAGCGGGAGGGGGGGGGGGGGGGGAGTGGGGTTGAGGGGTCAGGCCGATGGGGGGTTGATCGTGATACCGACCAAGGGGTAGGGAGGGGGGACTGTCAGCTCAAGACTGGGCCAAGGGTCAGCACAAGACCAGGTTAATATCAGCATTAGACCAAGCAGATGGTCAGCACAGCACAAGACCAGCCAAGGGTCAGCACAGCACAACACCGGCCAATGGTCAGCACAGAACAACACCAGCCAATGGTCAGCACAGAACACAACACCGGCCAATGGTCAGCACAGCACAACACCGGCCAATGGTCAGCACAGCACAACACCGGCCAATGGTCAGCACAGCACCGGCCAATGGTCAACACAGCACAAGACCGGCCAAGGGTCAGCACAGCACCGGCCAATGGTCAACACAGCACAAGACCGGCCAATGGTCAGCACAGCACAACACCAGCCAATGGTCAGCACAGCACAACACCGGCCAATGGTCAGCACAGCACAACACCGGCCAATGGTCAACACAGCACAACACCGGCCAATGGTCAGCACAGCACAACACCGGCCAAGGGTCAGCACAGCACAACACCGGCCAAGGGTCAGCACAGCACAACACCGGCCAAGGGTCAGCACAGCACAACACCAGCCAATGGTCAACACAGCACAAGACCAGCAAAGGGTCAGTGCAAGACCGGCCAACAGTCAGCAGCACAGCACAGCACCGGCCAATGGTCAGCAGCACAGCACAACACCGGCCAAGGGTCAGCACAGCACAGCACAACACTGGCCAATTGTCAGCACAGCACAGCACAACACCGGCCAATGGTCAGCAGCACACCACAACACCGGCCAAGGGTCAGCAGCACAGCACAACACCGGCCAATGGTCAGCACAGCACAAGACCGGGCCAAGGGTCAACAGCACAGCACAACACCGGCCAAGGGTCAACAGCACAGCACAACACCGGCCAAGGGTCAGCACAGCACAACACTGGGTCAACACAGCACAAGACCGGGTCAGCACAGCACAAGACCGGGTCAGCACAGCACAACACCGGCCAAGGATCAGCACAGCACAACACCGGCCAAGGGTCAACAGCACAACACCGGCTAAGGGTCAGCACAGCACAACACCAGGTCAGCACAGCACAACACCAGGTCAGCACAGCACAACACCGGCCAAGGGTGAGCAAAACACCGGCCAAGGGCCAGCACAGCACAACACCGGCCAAGGGTCAGCACAACACCGGCCAAGGGTCAGCACAGCACAACACCGGCCAAAGTTCAGCACAGCACAACACCGGGTCAGCACAGCACAACACCGGCCAAGGGTCAGCACAACACAACACCGGCCAAAGGTCAGCACAGCACAAACAACACCGGCCAAGGGTCAGCACAGGACAACACCAGCCAAGGGTCAGCACAGCACAACACCGGCCAAGGGTCAGCACAGCACAACACCGGCCAAGGGTCAGCACAGCACAACAACGGCCAATGGTCAGCACAGCACAACACCGGCCAAGGGTCAGCACAGCACAACACCGGCCAAGGGTCAGTGCAAGACCGACCAAGGGTCAGTGCAAGACCGGCCAAGGGTCAGCACAGCACAACACCCGCCAATGGTCAGTGCAAGACCAGCCAAGGGTCAGTGCAAGACCAGCCAAGGGTCAGTGCAATACCGGCCGCCAAGGGTCAATGCAAGACCGGCCAAGGGTCAGTGCAAGACCGGCCAAGGGTCAGTGCAAGACCGGCCAAGGGTCAGCACAGCACAACACCAGTGACCGGGTCAGCACAGCACAACACCGGTGACCGGGTCAGCACAGCAGCTTTACACACCGGACGAACAGTTTAACCACGGGGTGAAGACGAAGTATAAACAAGTGAGGCTGTGGGTGAAGCGGCGGCTGGGGAGCGCGCACCAGATGAAATCCTTGCAGTGGCTGCAGAACGTGGGCTGTTTGAAGAAGCGCGCGATGAACTTGTGGTCCTTGATCTCGTGCACGTTCTTGTGCTTGACGGCACCTTGGCGCGCAAAGCGCTTCTCGCCGAGCTCCGACAAATGCTCGTCGTCCATCTCCGACATGGTGCCGCCTCAGTGTTGAACAAGCTGCTGAGGGGGAAGCAGGAAAACCGACTCGGCTCTTTACTTCCTCCGGTTCGGTTGAATTCCTTCACCGTATTCCAAATTCTCTCTCAATCTCCTCACCACCTACACCCTCGTCTTCTTCTTCTTCTTATATTTTTCTCTCCTCGAGTGCACGTCTACCTTTTCTTACTGCTTCTCTTTCTCATTCTGCCCATCAGTAACTTACGCATCTCGTCTACGCCCACTAGACAGTAGACACGCCCACTGCATACACTCCGCCCACTCATCTGCTGACGCCTTCTTTCGTCGCCAAGCCCACTGCATAGACCCCGCCCACTGCATAGACTCCGCCCACTCATCTGTTGACGCCTTCTTTCGTCGCCTCGCCCCCTGCCATTGCCGTGAGCCTCAAAGCAGACGCAACAGGAAAAAATAAATAATAAAAAGCGTTTGTTTATTTAAACCGAATATGGTTTTCATTGCTTCCTGTCGTCCTGGTTCAACGTGCTCAGGAAAAGTATCACAATTGGAAACGATGCAATAAACCTGTGTATCCGCCGTCCAAGTTGCTGTACTTCTGCCATGAGCACGCTTCCGGTGTGATTGCGCTCCCTGGGGGCGTCGGGCGGCGTCGACGTCGACTGAGGTAACGCAAAAAGAGCAGCCATCTTCTTCGGTGCGCGTGCGGTTCACGATGCAGTGCCCCTGTTGCACCAAAATGAAATAGGAATCCGTGTGTGTGATTCGTGAGGTCTTCGAGTATGGGGAGATTTAACACAATGGCGAGAAAGCGTCTCGCTGCTGGTTCGACGTATAAACCATTAAACGTTTCTGAGGTTCAACGCCAACGGGAATCGCGGAGAGAAGCAAGTTATCACCACCGCCAGTCCGCCACCGAAGGTGGATGACGTGATAATTTCATACCTGTGGTGTGGGACAATAACCCACAGACAAGGTCGGAGACGGGACACATTAAAATGTGGACCCACAGTTCTTCCTAGTCCGACCACTTGAGACTTACCGTCTGAGACTGACTGACTGACTGACTGACGAACGAACCTGGCCGATCATCTGTCCATGGCCTTTTGTGTTTGCGATATTTCAAAACGTTGAACATTTTGCTTTCATATTATACAGACCTGTTCCACCAAAAAAGCAGGGGACCTGGAGTATCAAGGTATGTGGGGTGGGGTGGGGGGCAGGGTATCAACTATCAAGGTAGGTGGGGGGGGGGGGCAGAGTATCAAGGTAGGTTGGGGGGGGGGGAACTAGAGTATCAAGGTGGGGGGGGGGGAACTAGAGTATCAAGGTGGGGGGGGGGAGGGGAGACTAGAGTATCAAGGTAGGGGGAGGGGAACTAGAGTATCAAGGGGGGGGGGAGGACTAGAGTTTCAAGGTGGGTGGGGGGGGGGACTAGAGTATCAAGGTGGGGGGGGGGGGACTAGAGTATCAAGATGGGGGAGGGGAACTCGAGTATCAAGGTGGGGGGAGGACTGGAGTATCAAGGTGGGGGGAGGGAACTAGAGTATCAAGGTGGGGGGAGGACTAGAGTATCAAGGTGGGGGGAGGACTAGAGTATCAAGGTGGGGGGAAGACTAGAGTATCAAGGTGGGGGGAGGACTAGAGTATCAAGGTGGGGGGAGGGAACTAGAGTATCAAGGTGGGGGGAGGACTAGAGTATCAAGGTGGGGGGAGGGGAACTAGAGTTTCAAGTTGGAGGGGGGTGACTACAGTATCAAGGTGGGGGGGAACTGGAGTATCAAGGTGGAGGGGGAGGGGGGGAGAACTCAAGTATCAAGGTGGAGGGGGGGGGCCTGGAGTATCAAGGTGGGGGGGAGGGGAGACAAGAGTATCAAGGTGGGGGGGGAGGGGAGACTAGAGTATCAAGGTGGGGGGAAGGGAACTAGAGTTTCAAGGTGGGGGAGGGGAACTAGAGTATCAAGGTGGGGGGGGGGGACTGGAGTAGCAAGGTGGGGGGGGGGGACTGGAGTAGCAAGGTGGGGGGGGGGCTGCAGTTTCAAGTTGGGGGAGGGGGACTACAGTATCAAGGTGGGGGGGGGGACCTAGAGTGTCAAGGTGGGGGGGACCTAGAGTTTCCAGTTGGAGGGGGGTGACTACAGTATCAAGGTGGGGGGGGAACTGGAGTATCAAGGTGGAGGGGGGGGGGGGAGAACTCAAGTATCAAGGTGGAGGGGGGGCCTGGAGTATCAAGGTGGGGGGGGAGGGGAGACTAGAGTATCAAGGTGGGGGGGAGGGGAGACGAAAGTATCAAGGTGGGGGGAGGGGAACTAGAGTTTCAAGGTGGGGGAGGGGGGGGGACTAGAGTTTCAAGTTGGAGGGGGGTGACTACAGTATCAAGGTGGGGGGGAACTGGAGTATCAAGGTGGAGGGGAAGGGGGGGAGAACTCAAGTATCAAGGTGGAGGGGGGGGGGGGGCCTAGAGTATCAAGGTGGAGGGGGGGGCCTAGAGTATCAAGGTGGGGGGGGAGGGGAGACTAGAGTATCAAGGTGGGGGGGAGGGGACTAGAGTAGCAAGGTGGGGGGGCACTGGAGTATCAAGATGGGGGGGGGACTAGAGTATCAAGGTGGGGGGAGGGAACTAGAGTATCAAGGCGGGGGGAGGACTAGAGTATCAAGGTGGGGGGGGAGGGGACTAGAGTTTCAAGGTGGGGGGAGGACTAGAGTATCAAGGTGGGGGGGGGACTAGAGTTTCAAGTTGGGGGGGGGGGACTATCGTATCAAGGTGGGGGGGGGACTATTGTATCAAGGTGGGGGGGGGGACTAGAGTTTCAAGTTGGGGGGGGGGGACTAGAGTATCAAGGTGGGGGGGGACTAGAGTTTCAAGTTGGGGGGGGGGACTAGAGTTTCAAGTTGGGGGGGGACTAGAGTTTCAAGTTGTGGGGGGGGGGCTCTCGTATCAAGGTGGGGGGGAACTAGAGTATCAAGGTGGGGGGGTCACCTAGAGTATCAAGGTGGGGGGGGACCTAGAGTATCAAGGTGGGAGGGGAGAGAGTTTCAAGTTGGGGGGGGGGGGTGACTACAGTATCAAGGTGGGGGGGAACTAGAGTATCAAGGTGGGGGGGGGACTAGAGTATCAAGGTGGGGGGGGGGGGAACTAGAGTTTCAAGTTGGGGGGGGGGGGACTAGAGTTTCAAGTTGGGGGGGGGGGACTAGAGTTTCAAGTTGTGGGGGGGGGGACTCTCGTATCAAGGTGGGGGGGAACTAGAGTATCAAGGTGGGGGGGTCACCTAGAGTATCAAGGTGGGGGGGGGACCTAGAGTATCAAGGTGGGAGGGGAGAGAGTTTCAAGTTGGGGGGGGGGTGACTACAGTATCAAGGTGGGGGGGAACTAGAGTATCAAGGTGGGGGGGGGACTAGAGTATCAAGGTGGGGGGTGGGGGAACTAGAGTATCAAGGTGGGGGGGGGGACTAAAGTTTCAAGTTGGGGGGGGGGGGACTAAAGTTTCAAGTTGGGGGGGGGGACTAGAGTTTCAAGTTGTGGGGGGGGGGGACTCTCGTATCAAGGTGGGGGGGAACTAGAGTATCAAGGTGGGGGGGTCACCTAGAGTATCAAGGTGGGGGGGGACCTAGAGTATCAAGTTGGGAGGGGAGAGAGTTTCAAGTTGGGGGGGGGGTGACTACAGTATCAAGGTGGGGGGGAATTAGAGTATCAAGGTGGGGGGGGCTGGAGTTTCAAGTTGGGGGAGGGGGACTACAGTATCAAGGTGGAGGGGGGGTGGACTAGAGTTTCAAGTTGGAGGGGGGGACTACAGTATCAAGGTGGGGGTGGAACTGGAGTATTAAGGTGGAGGGGGGGGGGCGAACTCAAGTATCAAGGTGGAGGGGGGGACCTGGAGTATCAAGGTGGGGGGGGGGGACCTAGAGTATCAATGTGGGGGGGACCTAGAGTATCAATGTGGGGGGGACCTACTGTATGAAGGTGGGGGGAAAAGTAGAGTATCAAGTTGGGGGGGGGGGGACTATAGTATCAAGGAGGGGGGGGGACTAGAGTATCAAGGTGGGGGGGAACTAGAGTTTGAAGTTGGGGGGGGACTATAGTATCAAGGTGGGGGGGAACAAGAGTATCAAGGTGGTGGGGGGGGGGGACTAGAGTTTCGAGTTTGGGGGGGGGGGGAACTAGAGTTTCAAGTTGGGGGGGAGCTATAGTATCAAGGTGCGGGGGAACTAGAGTATCAAGGTGGGGGGAACCTACAGTATCAAGGTGGGGGGAGAAGTAGAGTATCAAGGTGGGGGGAACTAGAGTATCAAGATGGGGTGGGCACCTCGAGTATCAAGGTGGGGGGGACGTAGAGTATCAAGGTGGGGGGACCTAGGCCAGAGGATCAGCTCCTTGTGTCTGTTTGTATGTCTGTGAGCACGACATCTTAAAAAGTTATGGATGGATTTGGCCGAAACGTGGACAGGTTGGGTGTGTGAAAGTAAGAATCGATTATATTTTGGTGAAGATCCGGATAAGATGATTTTTAAAGTGATTCTTCACCATTGAAAGGCTCCAAAATGATTTTTAAAAACCCTGTACTATGTTGTACTATGTTGTACTATAAAACCCTGTACTATGTTGTACTATGTTGTACTATAAAACCCTGTACTATGTTGTACTATAAAACCCTGTACTATGTTGTACTATGTTGTACTATAAAAGCCTGTACTATGTTGGATGATATTTCAAAAAGCTATGGACGACTTATGACTAAACTAGGTGGATGAGTTGGTCAGGTGACAAGAACAAGCCGATTCGATTTTGGTTCAAATCCGAATCCAGATCCGACCTATCGGTGGGATACAAAACGGAAACTGTTCAGCCAGGTGGAGGTATACTCTCCACCGAGAGCTGTTCCAGTTATTTTTGACATTAGGCTGATGGAGCTTGTGCAATGTGCGTGCATCACATTCAGGACGAGGGCACAATGGACATCAGTGTACTCTTGCATTCATGACCAGGACATTACCATGATTTAGAACCTGAATTCCCTGCATCATGAGCCAGGTGATCAGACGGGAACACAAACAAGCCACTTTCCAACTCGACCTGCCCGTGCTCAAGTTGGGAAAAAGGACTGATGAGGTACCTGAGAGCTTTGGAAGCAAAATCGAATCATTCTAACCCTCCTCGACTTCTCTGGGGCCATTTGTGGGGAAGGAGGTTATCGATGGACACCATACGCCACAGACAGACTTGAGAAGGCCTCTTACGTTTTCAACGTCGTCCTAAGATTGCAAGACACAACATCAATGACAGAGGTGCATCATCATCCTGGTGATTTCAAGGAGCTCTCACAGTAGTATTATTACGATTTTATGTTGAAGACTCCAGTCACTGACTATATCGTTCTCATCGAGGCCAGGTCTGAAATAAAAGAGCTGCATTGATAGAAAAGTGAAGAAAGAGAGAAGAGTCGAAGAGTTTTTGAGGAAGTAAATAAGTCTGCTTTTTGAAAGGGGGAAGGTCGTAAATGTTTGGAAATACATGGGAAGGTAAAGAGTTCCAGAGTTTGGCAATGGAGGGGAAGAAACAAACATCATGACAGCACACCCTTGAGTTGCCAATCATGTGATGTAGTGGCTCGTCGAGTATTCCGTGGTCTCGCTAATGGTGGAGGTAACGAGCAGCAAGTTCTTGGGAGCAGAAACCGAAGTAATATCTGTAGGAAAGAGAAAGAGAACCAACTTTGTTATGTAATTTGAGTGGGTTGAGTGGTTTGAGTGGTTTGAGTGGGCTGAGATGTAATTTGAGTGGGTTGAGATGTAATTTGAGTGGGTTGAGATGTAATTTGAGTGGGTTGAGATGTCATTTGAGTGGGTTGAGTGGGTTGAGATATAATTTGAGTGGGTTGAGATGCAATTTGAGTGGGTTGAGATGTAATTTGAGTGGGTTGAGATGTAATTTGAGTGGGTTGAGATGTAATTTGAGTGGGTTGAGATGTAATTTGAGTGGGTTGAGATGTAATTTGAGTGGGTTGAGATGTAATTTGAGTGGGTTGAGATGTAATTTGAGTGGGTTGAGATGTCATTTGAGTGGGTTGAGATGTCATTTGAGTGGGTTGAGATATAATTTGAGTGGGTTGAGATGCAATTTGAGTGGGTTGAGATGTAATTTGAGTGGGTTGAGATGTAATTTGAGTGGGTTGAGATGTAATTTGAGTGGGTTGAGTGGGTTGAGATGTAATTTGAGTGGGTTGAGATGTAATTTGAGTGGGTTGAGATGTAATTTGAGTGGGTTGAGATGTAATTTGAGTGGGTTGAGATGTAATTTGAGTGGGTTGAGTGGGTTGAGATGTAATTTGAGTGGGTTGAGATGTAATTTGAGTGGGTTGAGATGTAATTTGAGTGGGTTGAGATGTAATTTGAGTGGGTTGAGATGTAATTTGAGTGGGTTGTCGCTCAAGCTTTTGGGTCTCACTATCTGCCATGATCTTTCTTGGGAAAACCACATTTCAAATCTGGCCTCCAAAGCCAGTCGCCGACTGGGCATCCTCCGTCGTGCGAAGTCCTTCCTTGGCACACCTGAGCTCACCACATACAAGGCTTTCTTCCGCAGCTCAATGGAGTACTGCTCTCCCCTCTGGGCCGGTGTGCCTGCCTCACACCTAGCTCGTCTTCACGCTGTTGAAACCAAAGCTTTCAGAATCATTGGAATCTCCTGCGATGAAGCTAACTCCGAGGGCCTTTCACTCACTCACCGCAGGCAGGTTGGTGGTCTTTCTGTCTTCTACCGACTCCTCTCCGGCCTTGCTCCCCCAGCTCTCTCTGTGCTCTGTCCCCCCAATATTCCTTCAGGTCGCACAAGATCTGCCTGCAACCCTCTTATGGTTAAACTGCCAAAATCAAGACTCTCTGCTCACCTTCACTCTTTCATTCCACTTTGTCCCACCTCTGGAACAAACTCCCCCACTCCCTTCAATCCCACCCCACCCTCCAGGTCTTTAAAACAGCTGTTCACCACCATCTCTAATCTTCCCCCATCCAAAACCTTGATCTTTTCTACCCCCGCTAATTCACCCGATATTTTTTTTTTTTTTGAAATTCCAACTTCTTTCCTGGAAGTCCTTGCAGTGTTCATATATTTTATACCTCTCCCACCTCCCCCCCCCCCCCCCCCCCACATTTCTCCCGATGTCCCTGCTCTCAAATGTTGTGTTTGTGTCCTTCCCACTCTCTCCCCAACTTGTCTACCTCTCCCCTTGTTTTTTGTGTTTTATGTGTAGGTTTGACTTTTTGTGTGATTAATGTTAGCTCTTTCACGAGCCTCAATCTTGTATAGAAAAAATCTGCAGAAAAGACAAAGAGAACCAACTTTATGACGTAATTTGAGCGGGTTGAGTATCTGTAGAAAAGAGAAAGAGAACCAACTCTGATGTAATTTGAGTGGGTCAAGTATCTGTAGAAAAGAGAAAGAGAACCAACTTTGCAGCATAATTTGAGCGGGTTGAGTTTTGAGGTCAGATTGGGAGAGTTGATAAGTTGGATTACTTTGGATTTAATTCTGTCCAGGAAGTATATGGAGCTAGAACCTCCCCAGATGTGAGAGTAGTACTCTATACATGGACAAATCAATCCTTTATATTGTTGAAGCAACTGTTCAAATGAGAAACATCTTCCACTTTTTATTTTTTTGTACACGCATGTACATGGAAGATGGAAGAAGTTTGTGGTTTCGAAGTTTTGAAGTTTCCCAACCCCTTTGTGCATGGAAGAAGTTTCGGGAACTGAGTGGCGTGCTGACGATGAGGGGAGTGTCGTTGAAGCTGAAGGGAAAGGTGTATGCTGCATGTGTGAGAAGTGTTATGATTTATGGGAGCGAGACATGGGTAATGAACGTAGAGCAGCAACGAAGGTTGGAAAGGGTGGAAATGCGAATGGTTCGATGGATGTGCGGAGTATCGTTGAGAGAGAGGAAGACAAATGATGAATTGCGAAAGATGATGGGAATAGAGCCTGTGGTGGATGCTGTGAAGAGGAACAGGTTGAGATGGTTTGGTCATGTGTTGAGGAAGGATGGAAGTGACTTGTTGAGAAGAGTGATGGAAATGAATGTAGAAGGAAGTAGAGGATGGGGAAGACCGAGAAAGACTTGGCCTAAAGATGGTGGAAGAAGAAATGCGGGCAAGGGGGTTAACAAGGGGAGATGCAGAAAATAGGGCAAAATGGAGAAGATTGTCATGGGGACCGCAAGGCTAACCCCTGCTCTAGCAGGGAAAATGGCCTTTAAAATGCATGTTGTTGTTTGTTGTTGTAGTCGAGGCTCGTGTAAGACCTAACACAAAAACACATAAAAACATAAACACATAAAACATATGATAAAGGGAGTGGAAGATAAGAGGGGGGGTTGGGGGACGGGAGAGAGGGAAGCACACAAGCACAACAGCAGTAGAGAACAGGGACATCGGTCGATCTGTGGAAGGGAGAGGGCTGGGCGGACATGGTATAAAGCAAATGAACACTACTGGGACTTTCAGGAAAGAAAACGGAATTTGAAAAAGGTGGATTTGGGGTGAAATTAGCGGGGGTAGAAAAGATCAAGGGTTTGGATGGGGGAAGATAAGAGATGGTGGTGAACAGCTGTTTTAAAGACCTGGAGGGAGGAGTGGGATTGAAGAGAGTGAGGGAGTTTGTTCCAGAGGCGGGAGAAAAGAGGAATGAAAAAGTCAAAGTGAGCAGAGAGTCTTGATTTTGACAGTTTCACCAGAAGAGGGTTGCAGGCAGATCTTGTGTGTCCTGCAGGAATATTTGGGGGACAGAGCACAGACAGATCCGGGGCAGCTAGGCCAGATAGGAGTCGGTGGAAGACAGAAAGACCACCAACCTGCCTGCGGCGAGTGAGTGAAACACCTCGGAGTTAGCTTCATCGTGGGAGATTCCAATGATTGTGAAAGCTTTGGTTTATACAGTGTGAAGCCAAGCTAGGTGTGAGGCAGGAGCACCGGCCCAGAGGGGAGAGCAGTATTCCATTGAGCTGCGGATGAAAGCTTTGTATGTGGTGAGGAGCTCAGGTGTGCCAAGGAAGGACTTCGCACGATGGAGGATGCCCAGTCGGCGACTGGCTTTGGAGGCCAGCTTGGAAATGTGGTTTTCCCAGGAAAGATCATGGCAGATAGTGAGACCCAAAAGCTTAAGTGACAGAACTTCTTTGAGACGATTGTTGAGAAGGTAGATGGGAGGGTTGTCCAGACGCTCTTTACGGAGAGAAATCGTTGAGTGTGTGAGATTTGTTAGGATTGAAAGACATGTTCAACTTGTTTGACCAGTTTGTGATTTTATCCAAGTCTACAGAGTGGAAGAGGCTGCTGCCTGCCACTCTGAGGGTTGAGATATTGAGAGGCAGAGAGTTGTCATCACCCACCCCATTCCTGATTCACCACCTTCCTTGCTGATTCACCACCTTCCTTGCTGATCATATGTTTCATTTTAACATGCATAATAAATATACAAGCGAATTATTATAATCTCCTTTCCAGTCCCACATTGAATGTTTTGATTCTTTGTTTAAACAATTTAAACATAATCTGAGGTTACTGACTAATCCTGTACACACATGTTCAAGTATGCATTCTAGATATGAAAGGAAATTTAACAAAAAGTTGTTTTTGCTGGAAACAAAGCAGAAAATGTTCGCTGGATGAAGTTTCCAAATAAAAACTTGAGTTAAACAGCTTTTCAGAACATACGTTGAAATAAATGAAGTTGTGCGTCTTAATTCCTTGAACACTTGCACTCCAACTAGGTTTTTAAGTAAATGTGTGACTTGCCACAAGTGGAAGTAGTACTACGGTGACTTGTTGACATCTCTCTTCAGGACTGGTCTCCCATATCTACTGCCCATGATGTTAATTCAGCCTGGGAATTCTTCCTCAGAAACCTGGGCATTCCCCCTCATGCACAGATTCATCCCCTCTCATCTTCAGTTATCCCACCCTTATTCCCACCCATGGTACATTTAATGATAAGGTGAGGCAGTTGTTTGGCTCTCTTCCTTTTGAAACAAATGTGACCGAAGGCAACCTCAGATCATTCCATTACGCCCGCAACAAGTGTGTGTACACTCTCAGGAGTGTCCAACAACACCTGTTCAACCTCAAGAATGAACTTTCAAACTGGTCTCTCTCATCTAAAACCTGGTGGTACCTTGTTAGGTCCGGTTCAATGGGGATCGCGTTTGTCACCATGTGGGAGAAAAGGAAGGTTATTAGCTCCACCACCAAAGATGGAAAATGGAATAATTTCATACCTTTGGGTTATTGTCCCCTGCTCCTCTGGGCCAAGGGTCAGCACAGCAAGGACAAGGTCGGAGACGGGAGACATTAAAATGTGCACCGACCGTTCTTCCGAGTCCGACCGCCCGGACTTACCATCTGAGACCGACAGAGACAAACAGCCTGAGACCGAACAAGACCGTCTGTCCGAGACATATCGACCAAAACGGACCACCCAAGACCTTGTGTGGCTCTCAACGGAATCCTTTCATCTCCACACCCTATGGAGGCTAGATTGCTCCACGGCAGTTTTTGGGCCCACTCATGTTCCTAATCTTCATCAACGATCTCGCTGGAAAATCCTCTTAATCTATTTGCGGATACTCCACCTCCTGAGTAATATCGCTCATCCTTCAGATATGCAGGCAGCAGGCTCTTCCCTGTCTGCAGACCTTCCTAGAAACACTTGGAATCCTGACAAATGTCACACTCTCACTCTGTCTCTCTGAAAGTACCTTCTGGCGAACCCTCCCATCTATTTCCTTCACAATCCTCTTGAAGAAGTGCAGTCACTCAAACCTTTGTGCCTCACTATCGGCCATTATCCTTCTTGGGCAAAGCAGACTTCTTAGTTGGCCTCCAAAGCCAATCGCCGACTGGGCAGCCTCCATCATACAAAGTCCTTCCTTGGCACACCTGAACCCTTATCTACCTAGAAGTCCTTCACCCACAGCTTGATGGAGTGCTGCTCTCCTCTCTGGGGTGGCACTCCAGCCACAGATGTTGGTCAGCATTACACAGTGAAAACCAAGGCCTTCAAGATCATTGTAATCTCCCGTGATGAAGCGAAGTCTCTGGGCCTATCGCTCTCCCATCGAAGACAGGACAGGTCTTCATCTTCAACAGATTCAACTGCTCTTTCCGTGCTTTGTCCCACCTCCCTCCCCAAATCCCCCCCAAGGACGGTACCAGGTATACTTTGCAGAGCCAGGTCATTCCTCGGCCTCTCTCCTAACACCATGCAAAGCTTTTATCCGCAGTGCCATGGAGTATGGATATCATTTTCTCTGTGGGGGTGTTGCTGTCCCAGATCTCACCTTGTGCCTCTGTAAGCAGCGGAACCTAAAGCTCTGAAACTAACTGCAGTTACTCAACAGGAAGCTGAAGTAAAAGGGCAGCTCCTCTCCCATGCAGGCAGGTTGGTGACCTCCCAGTTTGACACTCATTACTCGTCTCATCCCAACTGCCCTTTTCCCTATTTTCCATCGCAAGCCCGACCAGGCTCTCCTTGTTGACCCATCCCCAGCAAGGCAGGAGATGGCGTTTTGCAATCACTTGTGTCTGTCCGGGCCATAATGTTTTTACCATTTGAGCTTTTGTCATCAAATTTTCAACAAAGCTTTATTATGAGAATATGGAGAAGAAAAATGAATAATTAGGTCAAAAGGTTAAAGGTCAACGTCACCTAAAATCGTCAATATTTTCGTCTGATTTACCTGAACTTTGAATAATTTCCATACTGGGTCACTGAATTGGTTTACAAATCCAAAGCTAGACGCCGATTTTTATTTATCAAAAGGTCAAAGGTCATAGTTGCATAAAACATCAATCTGTCAGTGACCCAATTCTTGTAACCTCTGTTGTGTCAAGGGGGTCAAAGGCCAAGGTCACAAAATCATCAATTTCCATCCGATTGCCTTGAAATTTGAGCAGTGTTTGCATGTTGGATCACTGAGGCCTATTGATTTTGAGGTCAAAAGGTCATGTTGCCTAAAATCATCAATGCTTTTGTATTTCTTTTTTAGCTGTATTGGTCATGTTTAGCATATGGAAGAAGTCCGAATAGAAAGCCGATGCGGATGCCGTGCATTTTCAGACGTTTTTCTAATTTAGCTTGCAACCAAACACTTATGCCAATCTCCAAATCGAGCCCAGTTTCTCCAATAATATTCTCTCCACCCCTTTAAATTCAAAATGATGAGCCATGGGTCTCCCGTTATACCCTCCACCTTACCTAATCTTGTTTTTCGCACTGACTCTCCTTCCTTGTTCAGCTGAATGTTTCCATACTTAGTTTGTCATCATTTCCTGTCTCCTTTGACATTCCTTGTCGACTCAGATAATTCGCTTTCCCTTTTCCTGTTTATAAGTCCAATTACTTATGGTGCCCGTCTGTTCCTTGCTTTCCCATTTATTTGTCCTCCCTTGTATACCACCTTCAGCTCTTCCATGGGCCACGATCTCTGCAATAAAAATAAAAGGAGAAAAAAAAAGTTTGTGCAGGTTGGAGAGTTTTTTTTTTTTTGTATACAAGATCGAGGCTCGTGAAAGAGGTAATATTGATCACACAAAAAGTCAAACCGACACATAAAACATATGATAAAGGGAGCGCGAGACAAGATGGGGAGCAGGGACATCGGGAGATCTGTGGGAGGGAGAGGGCTTGGGTAGGATGCATGGGAAGGGTGGGGGGGGGGGCGGGGGGGGGGGAAGAGGTAAAAACACATGGACACTCCGAGGACTAATGCAAACAATGAATGGTCATGTGTTGAGGAAGGATGAAAGTGACTGGTTGAGAAGAGTGATGGAAATGAATGTAGAAGGAAGTAGAGGACGGGGAAGACCAAGAAAGACTTGGCTAAAGATGGTGGAAGAAGAAATGTGGGCAAGGGGGTTAACAAGGAGAGATGTAGAAAATAGGGTAGACAATATGGGGAGAGAGGGGGAAGCACACAAACACAGCATTTGAGAGCAGGGACATCGGGAGATCTGTGGGAGGGAAAGGGCTTGGGGGTGGGAGAGGTATAAAACACATGGACACTGCAAGGACTTCCAGGAAAGAAGTTGAAATTTCAAAAAAGTGGATCTGGGGTGAATTAGCGGGGGTAGAAAAGATCAAGGTTTTGGATGGGGATGGTTGTGGTGAACAGCCGTTTTAAAGACCTGGAGGGAGGAGTGGGATTGAAGAGAGTGTGGGAGTTTGTTCCAGAGGTGGGAGAAAAGAGGAGTGAAGGTGAGCAGAGAGTCTTGATTTTGGCAGTTTAACCATAGAGTTCCTCCAACAATGAAGGACAAGATATTTTATCTCCAAGACACTGTCGGCGAACAAGAGATGTTGACAAGACAAAGGCTGATCCAGGACATTGCGAGTTGGGAAGTCCAAAAAAACACAAAGACATGCAAATATTATTTGTACAAGACAGATTACCGTTGGCTCATGTTCAAATATGCATGTTTGAAGTCATGTTCAAACTTACCCGCAACACATGCCAATGCAGACAGCCCTATTTACCTGGAGCAGCAACTCCCCTGAAGAAATGTCTTATCCCGTCACCAATACCAGTTGATTTACCATCAGAGCTTCAGCTGAGTATGTATTGAATCCCTGATGGGATCAAAACTAAACTCGACATTCCAATCTAGGAGTGGCCACTGCACACCCTGGAAGCCAGGTAACCCATCGGCATTTAGGTTGTAGACATTAAAGCTCTCGTTGTGTCTTGTGAAGAATAAAACCAGTGTGTGCCAGTGCCTTGCATATTCCATTCCATTCCCTTTCTGGTATTTCCATGGGCAAATAGACCTGGTGGCGGCCATCTGCTCTACCAGCCAAACCTGAGCAAGACTGGCATTTGACTGATATTGGTGATAACTCGCCTCCGCATCAATGAAAGGCTCTAAGGCTGAGGGATCTTTAACGTCCACCAGAAGACATTGCTATCAAAAGGGTCACCAGCTCAACGTCCCTCCACAGGAAAGCATATCCGACGTACACACCCCTAGCATGTGCATACCCCTAGTGTGTGCGTACCCCTAGCATGTGCATACCCCTAGTGTGTGCGTACCCCTAGCCATCCGTCGTGCCAGCCCGTTCACTTTTGTGATACAATTCTGTTCCAAATCAAATAATTTGGGAGGTCGTGAACGGGTATATGCACACACCTGACCAGTTTGACTGGATGCGCACGTCAGAGTTGGCAAATGCAAGAGCTACGCCCTCGTGCCACCGAAAACTGCCGCCCCGAGGTTCACACTATGACAGGTTCAAGGGTAACCAGCACAGATTAACATCCATTGAAGCTTTCACACAATTCAGGGACATCGGGAGATTGACATTGTTCATGGGATTGTTCCACGCAAAGTATTGACATGGGCATTGAGGAAGTTAGGAGTGGAGGAATGGTTGATCAGAGTAGTGATGGCAATGTACAAAAGAGCACGCACAGCTGTAAGGACGAAGGACGGGAACAGTGGTGAGTTTGAGGTGAAGGTGGGAGTGCATCAGGGGTCGGTACTAAGTCCACTACTATTTGTAGCTGTGATGGAGGTGCTGGCTCAGACCGTAAAGGAGGGTTTACCGTGGGAGTTGTTGTATGCAGATGATCTGGTGTTGATTGCGGAAAGTATGGATGGACTGAAGGAAAAGATGAACAAGTGGAAGGAATGTATGGAGACAAAAGGTCTGAAGGTGAATATCGGAAAGACAAAGGTGATGGCAAGTGGTAAAACATGTGGTGAGGTGGAAAGAACTGGGAAGTGGCCCTGTGCTGTGTGTAGGAAGGGTGTCGGAGTGAACTCCATTCAGTGTACAATGTGCGCTGAGTGGGTTCATCAAAAATGTAGTGGTCTGAGAGGGTCATTAACCAGTGTGGCAGCTACATTCAAATGTAAGGTGTGCACAGAGGGAGCTGCAGATGGAGGAAATGTTGAGTTGGATCTTGGAGACGGCGTGAAGCTGGAAGGTGTGAAAACATTTTGCTACCTCAGAGACATGCTGAATGGAGAAGGTGGATCAGACTCGGCAACGGTTGCTCGAGTGAGATGTGCATGGAAGAAGTTTCGGGAACTGAGTGGCGTGCTGATGAGGAGGAGAGTGTCGCTGAAGCTGAAGGGAAAGGTGTATGCTGTATGTGTGAGAAGTGTTATGATTTATGGGAGCGAGACATGGGTAATGAACGTAGAGCAGCAACGAAGGCTGGAAAGGGTGGAAATGCGAATGGTTCGATGGATGTGCGGAGTATCGTTGAGAGAGAGGAAGACAAATGATGAATTGCGAAAGATGATGGGAATATTGCCTGTGATTGATGCTGTGAAGAGGAACAGGTTGAGATGGTTTGGTCATGTGTTGAGGAAGGATGAAAGTGACGGATGCATTATAGTGACGGAAAGGACAGATGCAGAAAATAGGGCAAAATGGAGAAGATTGTCATGGGGACCGCAAGGCTAACCCCCGCTCTAGCAGGGAACATGGCCTTAAAATGCATGTTGTTGTTGTTGTTGTTGAAGCTTTCACACAATTCACTGCATCAGATCACCAAAGTCTCAAAGGTCAAAGCACAACCGAATCATACCAGAGACTCATAAAGTGGTACCTGCTGCTTCCTTGGCTTGATGCTCAGCATTTAAGGATAGAGCACGGACAAACAACCATAGGGTGGCAACCATTGTGCAGGCTTGATGGGCCCAATGGCCTCCTTTTACGTTGAAGTTCATTGCAAGGGAATTCATATTATTTAACAGTTGGGAATACCCAAAATGCTTTGCACAGCTTTCTTGTCCCTGTGTCGCTCAACTACTCTCATCGTCTCCACCTAAAAGACCATTCTCAGACAACATTGCACCGACCCAAACATTTCAAAAACTTTGCATTCTGGGGCACCACCGCAGGATTCCTCGCTCTTGCCGCACAAAGTATCTCACGATTTCTCGAGGAAAAAACCCGGAGGTTAACCTTTAACAACCATTATATTTTCAACATTCTTGAAATCAAATTGCTTCCTCCTCAGTATGCAACTTGTCCCCTTTCTTCAGAAGAGGAATGTTGGATTTCTTTAGATGTCAACATTGAGCTTCGCCCCATTATAAACCTCCAGACGGTTGAACCCACACTTTATACCTAAGCCATGTACTGATATCATCAACTTTCTCCAGCAAAAAGGTGAAACTGTCAATATCTAGTTGATCCCAGGCTTCCGCTTACGACGACGAAAGAGTGCAGAGAATGCCGAAAGCTGCAGCCAATGAGGAATGTTTGGTGCCTCGACTCTAATTCCTCTATCTACAACAACAACAACAACAACTTACAAAGCCGAATGCCTCAAAATCTTGTGTCCCAAACCCATCTCTCTCTGTTCCCACCGTTCCCAGTCGAACCCAACTGCTCCTGGACTCTGTGTCCTTCTCTCCTGACAAGGTGGAGGAGTTTTTGTCAAACCTCGACTCTGATTCTGCAACTGGACCAGATGGCATCAGCTCACGGGTCCTAAAATCCTGCTCTCCCGCTCTATCTCACCCCCTCTCTGTTCTTTTCACCCTCTCTTTTGCTCAAGGTCATCTGCCAGCATCTTGGAAATCAGCAAACATTACCGCTTTACACAAAAAATGTGCAAAAACAGATCCTTGCAACTACAGACCAATCAGCTTGCTCCCAATTATCAGCAAAGTCATGGAATCCATCATTCCTTCGGATATCAAATCCTTCCTCTTCTCCAATGGCTTGATCTCTGATTATCAATTTGGTTTCAGACCAGGTCACTCAACTCTGGACATGTTGCTTCTGCTGTCTCAACAATGGATGGAGGTCCTCAATGCCAAACAGGAAATCAGAGCTGTCTCCCTTCACATATCACGTGCCTTCGATACGGTCTGGCACCCAGCTCTGCTCACCAAACTCTCCTCCTATGGTATCCATGGAAATCTCCACTCATGGCTTGTGGACTTCCTCTCTGGTCGTCGGCAACGTGTGGCCCTGAAACCTGAATGGATCTCTCTCATCTACTACTACGACTACTACTACAACTACAACAACAACAACAACAGGCATTTTAAGGCCATTTTCCCTGCTAGAGCGGGGGTTAGCCTTGCAGTCCCCATGACAGTCTTCTCCATTTTGCCCTATTTTCTGCATCTCCCCTTGTTAACCCCATTGCCCGCATTCCTTCTTCCACCATCTTTAGCCAAGTCTTTCTCGGTCTTCCCCATCCTCTACTTCCTTTGACATTCATTTCCATCACTCTTCTCAACCAGTCACTTTCATCCTTCCTCAACACATGACCAAACCATCTCAACCTGTTTCTCTTCACAGCATCTGTCACAGGCTCTATTCCCATCATCTTTCGCAATTCATCATTTGTCTTCCTCTCAACGATACTCCGCACATCCACCGAACCATTCGCATTTCCACCCTTTCCAGCCTTCGTTGCTGCTCTACGTTCATTACCCATGTGTCGCTCCCATAAATCCTCTATCCGAAAAATATATTTTGCATCAACCCAGCCGAAGCTCCTCCCCCTATCCCCCTTTCCCCACCCCAAAACAAAATGGATCATTCACTGCACAACATCTCAATAAGTTTACTTGATCACAAAAAATTTACTGTTTTTACAAAACACAGCCATTAACTTAGGGGGTATGTACAAAACAATGAATAAAAACAAACGCCAGCCCTCTATTGCTGCAAACAAACTGCACCGCTCACGACTTCATGTACTGTACTCCAGCATGGAAGGGGAACAGGGGAAGTTCAAATCAACCGTCTCGAGGATTAAACAAAGACAGATCCACGGGACGTGCAAGCTGGTTTGTCTACCAGAGGCATATGGCCTGAGTACCAAAGGCAACTTAATTATCTTCTTAACCGTGAAAAGTGGGGATAATTTTTGAGTGCGACGTGATGCACCGGCAATCAAGTTAAAGGTTCCAGATGTTGTCAATCACCGTGTACAAAACTGTTCAAACTATGTGGATGCATACGTCATAAGTACATTATGTGCTGAACAACTTAAGTACTTTATTGCAATGTTCTAAAAACGCTTCTTCTTCAAATAATGAATCAAATGGAAGTCGTTCACAATGTCGTCGTCGTCCGAGGATTTTTTGGTCCACGCCCGTAACGAAACTGAGGCTTTCAAGTAACGTAGGTACACCTGGAGCTTCGCGACGAAGAAGTACAACGCAGCGGGAATGAATAAAAGGCTGCTTTACATTTGACTATACGCAACGGTAGATGCAATGTTCAGCAGTGCATCTTGGCAGATTACTTACAGGAGTAGAAATATACTTCCTGGAACAATTGCGTGCCCCACACACACAAAAAAGAAGAAAAAAAGAAGAAGATAAACATGCTACGTGGCGTAACTCGTCACCTTGACCCCACAGCCAACTCAAGATCTGTCATCTCGGCCATCAACCTTCATGACTTCCACATCAACGTAAACAGATTTACAACAAAAGTGCTTAAGTCACAAACAAGTTGAGCATATTGTTTTAGAAAAGCTCGTCAAACGAGGCACAAGCAAGGGAGGCGCCGTTGAAGTATAAACTGCAAACAATCTGGGAGGAATACAAAAGCAATTCGACCATGATGGGCAAATCTCGCTTCTGGCTTCGTTGCAAATGGAAAAGGGACTCATGTTCTGGCTCGGCGATATCGAATTGCCCGCCTGGTAATTCCTCGAAATGGAGCTCATCGTTATTTCAGACTTCACAGAACATCAAATTCCTCCATTTGTTAAGAACCGTTCATTCTAAACGGTTTTGAAGTACTGTAATAACACTCGGCAGGAGACAAACGTGTGTACTTCCAAAGGAGAGGGCCGAAATGAGCCCATCATGTGAAGGTGCATCCTTTCCTTTGACCACACACACGAGTATACAACAATCTGCTAACATCGGAAACGGTGACATCCATAGCAAACCCAGTGCGAGCTTCGGACACGTGGTGCATTTGAGTTCAAGTGATGCATGCCCAACCAAAGCCGTTTTGTCTGGTTTCCTGTGTCGAGGACAGGCAGCGAAGCTTGGAGCTCGACGGCTGACTGCCTAGCTGGCCTTCTTGCTGGCGACACGCTTTTTACGGGTAGCCAGCATTTCGTAGAAAGGATCCCGACTGATGCTTGCCCTGCACATGATGAAAAAAAACAAAAAATAAATAAATAAAACATGCCATATTAATACATGGGGTATAGTCCAAAAATCACAACAATCAAAAACTATCGCAATAGCTCTTCTTGCAAATCTCCATTCTGGTTCATCTACGGTATAAGAGAGCCGTTGGTCTGTGTGTCTGTGCCGCCATTTTTCTCTGAGATGGCTGAACGGATCTTCGTTAAACTTTTACAGGTTATTCAGCGAGTGCCTGGGGGTGTTTTCGGGAAAAATAAATAAAATCCCCCAAAAAGTTCGTTTTTATTTATTTATTATTTTTTATAGAATCACTCTGTAGTGCCTAAGCCTTTTTGATTAATGACAGTTATATACAAGTACACATTCGCATAAATAAATACAAAACAATCACCAGACATTTGAACACAAATAATAAAACAATTCCGGAAGCGGTCGAAGTTGGTGGAAAGGCTTCTTCTTCTTCCTGAACGTCATCAAACTTAACTCATTCAGCAGCATATATTCAACGAAAAGGTAAAATAATGATTTGACATTTGTGATAGATTTTGATTTGGATGGAATTGCTTTCCCATTATATTTGCCCTCATTTCAAATATGTTAATGTTTATTTTTCGCTTGAGCAACGCCGGATACTCCAGCTATAAACGCTTTTATATTTTACTCGTGGTACAAATTCAACTTTGTCTGGGGGTGTGGGGGTAACATAGGCTATGTGGCCGCGGCCTCATTCAGGACTGTGGCAGACCGGGAGAGGGGCATAAATTCTCAATGTAAATGTGTACCGTGGAGCGCCACCTGGTGATGGTGGCAGAGGGTATTACAATTTCCTTTTTTACCTGTGCAACACTGAGGTTATGAAGCACTCTTTCCACGGGAAAATTTTTCCTCCTTCCCTTCCCCGCCTCCCCCAAAACGGAGGGGCCTGTCAATGCCACCCCACCCCCCAAAAGATGTATATGTAGTACATCTTTCCCCTCCCTCTCCCCTCACCTCCACCTCCCCCTTCCACTCCACCCACTCCCTTTCTCACTCACCCCTCCCTCTCCTGCTGCCCCTCCTCCCCGCCCCCGACAACGCCAGGTTCTCTTGCTAGTTTTTAATACACATACCTGAAAAATGTCAAAAGTGTCATCAATCCTGGCCAACCGTTTATGCATATGAAATAAGCGAACCAGCAATTTGCAAGGTAAAAAAAATACCCATGCTTCCCACCTAAATCAAAATTGAAAGAAGGACAAATGTTTCCACCAGGAATGACACAATATAAGTTTTTGAGTTTAAAAATCTTCTGTTTTGAGAGGGGGGGGGGGGGGGTGCGGGTGAAATACACAAAATCATTACATATTTCATGCGTCACCCAATGTTGGTTGCATATACAAAGTTTCATCAAAATAATGCTTAAACATATTCCTGTAATTGCATTTTTTTTGGTATTGGACCTTTTGACTCCACCCCAAGGGGCAGGGCCAAAATGGTAATGCTCTCACCTTTTTGCCATGTGGTGACCATAACTATTAAGTTTGGTGAATTTCTTCCCAACTGAATGAAATGAATGATGAAGTTTGGTATCTCAGTTTAGGAGGAGATAGCGGGACGGACAGACAGATGAAGCCAATTACAATATGCCCTGTTTTTACAGAGTAGCCGGTAGGGTAATGCCGTCGAGAACAGTGTTTGCCTGTCCATATGTCCCCACAAACGTACACCAATCAGAGCTGAGGATCTGGTCACATGACAGGAGGACAGCCTTCAGTAACCATTGCAGTTTCATATTTTACTAAAAGGAAATATAATGACCTTCTGTGGAAAGTTCTGGAGTCCCAGCAGGTGCCGTAAGGTAAGTAGGAGGTTTCAGAAATTCCTCAATAAAATTGTGATTTTGAAATGTGATCGACACGGACCTTGCTCCGGAATCCGCAAGTGAACAGATGACGACGGTTTGCTGGTTTGATAATATCTCAATACAATCGTAATTTAACATTATATTTTGATATATTAATACTATAGTATTAGTTAGTGATTGAAATGAATGATGCTGTTTGGAATGAAAATATAGAGAACGTGCTGTCAATGCCTGACGTTCGACTGAAGGTGGCACAGGAATGTGGAATTTATTGGTTCATCGTTTGCCATTTAGCCTGGTGTTGGGCTAGCGGCTAGGGTGCCAGCTTAGGATCCTAGGATCCTGGGTTCGAATCCCAGTCGATCGCTGAATTAATGCCAGGGGGGTTGACTCAGCCTGTCATCCTTCTGAGGTCGGCAAATTGAGTACCAGTTCACTGGTAATTCCCTGTTTGTCGTAAAAGGCGACTAACAGGGTTGGCGGCAGGAAGGGCATCCGGCCATAAAACATTGCTTCAAAAAGGGGACCAACAAAAACAACAACAACCACGGTGCCCGAAAAAGACCAACCCCCGCTTTGCGGGGAAAAATGGCCTCCAAAGGTGGTATTTATATATATCGTTTGCCATTCACCGATTTTTTTTACCCAAGACATTCACGAACTGGCTATCCATGCCTGAAGTCAAAAAAATTTAACACTAACTTGTATCCCCACCCAGGTCACACTATCCTCTTCAACTAAAGTACCAAACAAGCCCGGCTATGCCGTTGCTAGATTATCAGTCATGTTTTCAAAAAGAGTGGGGATAATAAACAGTCATGCTTGTTCGGAAAGTATTATTGATGCTGTGAAAGGCTAAACAACATCTTTAAAATACAGCAATCCATCTAGAATCTCTAATACAAAGATCTGGTTTTTTTTTTTCCACATTCTCTGAATAAGATGAAAATCAGACGATGGAAAAACTAGACCAATTAGGTAGAACAATGGGGTTAAAAGGTGGAAACACATGCTTGAGATCGAACCATCACATCACCTAATACTTTTGATCCACTCCTCTCGCTCCTCCGTCGTGGGCGCTGAGATGCGGTAAACCTGGTGGTTGCCTTCAACAACACGGCCATCCGCCTCGGTCTTGCACGCTTTGACCAGTCCGCCGCCGTCATTGTACAGCTCAAAACAGTTCTGCAGCAATAACAGCAAATGGAGAAGGTCATTACTATCCCAATAATGGCCTCAACACTAGCAACATAAACAATTAGCCCCGTTAGAAGCTTTTTTATTTCCGTAAGTCAATGCCTTGAACTTCCAGGGAAAATTGCCAAGACTAACGATTGCAAATTTCAATGCTTTATCTGAAAGCACCCAACAACTACATCTCCAACTAAGCTTTCAAACTCGACAGCTACGTCCTGCCAGCTCTATTCAAGTGATGGTACGTTGGTTGCTACGTTGTAGTAAAAGTGAACAGAGCAACAGGTCAGAAGTCACACGTTTGGGCATGGTTAAGGTTGGAAGGTACCGACTAACGTCGGCTTTACGTACCGGCTTCTTTGGATCATCCACATCACGTATGCTTAAGTTCTCCAATGGGATGATTCCACGAGGCTCTTTATCCTGATACAAGAAAATGGGAATTCGGGAAAGATGATGGGGCAATAAATAAATAATTATATACTGGCAACACAAGGTCAGCTCAAGTTCTGAGTGCATCCTCCACCTAGGGTGGCATGCATCTTACTATAATTCACCAAATGTCCATCCGTCTGTCTGTCTGTTCGAAGGTACCGTAAAAACTGCTGAAACGATCGCAACGATATTTTTGGTGGGTAATCCTGGGATCTCCAGGAGTAAAATAGGCTACTTAATTTTCCCAATTTTAGCTTTAGTCTCCAGCATTCTCAGGTTTGGACTCCCGCATAACATTCGCGTTCGCATAACGTTCATTGTGACGATATTTTCATTGTGACAATGTTGTTTTCCCGGGTGCCGCACAAACGGCTGCACCGATCGAACTCGGTGACCTCGAACAAAGACCTTTTATAAGGACACGGGTTGAATCCCTGCTTGAGAGAGTTCTAACCCATTTCAACTGAAGGAAACACATATCGGGAGTACATACAACATAGCGATTGTGAACACGATTATCGATCACGATTCACGATCACGATCATCACGATCATAGTGTATCGATCACTGTGGGACATTTGGTGAATTATAGTAAGATACTGTTTAGATTTTGATGATTTGCGTGTAATATGATTCAACGGATGTTTATATGAATCGTTTAAAATAAAAAAAGCCTTCAATTTATGATATTTTACCTTTTCATTTGGGCGGTCCCAATTGAAGCCCCGCCCATAGGGCGGGTACCGTTGCTAGTATCTATTAAACCACTGGTATCAAATGCATGTGCACCTACAAACCAAAATACTACTATTCACACAAATGCACAAGATATCTTCAAAAAAAAAAAAAACCTAGCAAGGAAATTCATTGCAAAACATCAATAGGACAATTAAATTTCTATTTACACCATCTGATCCCTAACACCCCTACTTTCTATTCAATATGTACCGTCGTGTACTCGAAGTAGTACAAGCAATTATCGGTGAGGATGAACCACCGTCGTTTCCACGTCTTCACACGGCCACCTAGACACACACCCAGGGCCATTGTTATTATGAACACACACACACACACACACACACACACACACACACACACACACACACACACACACACACACACACACACACACACACACACACACACACACACACACCATTATTACATTACGCTGTGGCCATTATGGTCATGACACGCCCACTGCGTCAACTCGCGCATAAGGGGTACTAAGGGTGATGGTCGTGGGTGGTGTTACTCACCCAGAACAGTGCTCAAACATCAGAATGGTGCAAGAGCGCAGGATTTGATTAAGTACATACCTCCTAAGAGTGGTTAGAAAAGGGAGAGGAGTTAGAAAGAGACGAGGACAAATTAGTTATGCCTGGTCATTCAACCAAGAATAAAATAATAAAGTAAAAAAACAAAAACAAATACAACCACAACTGTATGCAGACAAAATGACAAAGCTAAAAGTGAGAAAGTGAGAATTAAAGACGGCTGACTGATTGGCAGTGGTTACATGCTCTAATCCAAGACCGATGCAGGCAAAAGATCAATAAGGACGTAGTTTAAGTTCCCGTTTTCCAAAGCTGAACTGTTTACGTTAGTTGTGCTCGTGGAACCGATGGACAAAAGCCTTACCGAGTTTGAGAAGCCAACCCTCTCGGTCAGGATTAAAGAACGTGTGCGTGAGGTCGTTTCCATCATCCTCTGGAATTTTGAACGGCTCATTCTTGATGCTCTCATACAAGTTCTGTAAGAAAAAAAAAATAGGCCGGCACAACAAAATTTCACAAAAGTCCAAGAAAAATGCTCTCATACAAGTAACGGAGTGCGTGGAGTGATAACAACAACCTCTTGGTATTTTGAGATATCAGGAAATATCACAAACCAAACACGATTAGAAGCTGATGGTGATAATCCTCAAAAAGTACCTTGGAGAAAAGACACTATATGAAGGCTCGGGTGGGCCTCAATCCAGCATCTGGTACGGGTCAACGAAAATGATGACCAATGGCAAACACACATAGACATTCACCGAACCAAATTAAACCTTTTACGAGTGGAATTTGAAATACTTTCGACACACTCATCTGAGAAGCGAACAGCCAACTGTTGTCCTTCACAAAGCTGGAAAACTGACTCGGTCTTTCGAGCAAGTGGTTAATCCACTCAATTTGCCGACGATATGCAAGGGCTCACAAAATACGTGCCTTTCTTTGCTGTAATTTTATGATCTCGTCTTCACTCCTTTTATAACCTTCTCTTTCTATTTTTACCTTTCCTTCTTTATATCATTGCCATAAGTGTGCGTTGTGGCTTCAGCACCCTTGCATTCGTAATGTCCTCCACCTTACGAATCATCAAATTTTATACAAACCATTTTGTCCTCACGTTGAAGTCATAAAGGCAGTAACAGTGCTTTCTATGACTGAGGTTTACATAAACTTGTGACAATCAATCCATGTAACGACTGAAGAAAACTCCTTTGTCCCAAATTATTTAAGGGTGTTAGGCAGTGTATGGGTATAGTGTGAGGTGCTTGTATGCCAAGGATTTAATATGGATTGTATTAGTACAGTGCCTTCAGAAAGTATTCACACCTTTTGACTTTTTTTCACATTTTTGTTGTGTTACAGCCTGAATTTAAATTGGATTAAAATTTTAAAAAATCATCACTGATCTCTACGTATTTTTATAAAATAATTAAAAATGAAACATAGAAATATCTCATTTGCATACACAAGTATTCAACCCCCCGAGTCAATACTTTGTTGAAGCACCTTTTGCAGCGATTACAGCTTTGAATCTTCTTGGGTATGTCTGTGCCAGCTTTGCACATCTGGATTTGGGGAGCTTCTCCCATTCTTCCTTGCAGATTTGCTCAATCTCTTTCAAGTTGGATCTGGAGCGTTGGTGAACAGCAATCTTAAAGTCTTTCCACAGATTAATCAATGGGATTCAAGTCTGGGCGTTGGCTGGGCCACTCAAGGACTTTCACGTTCTTGTTCTGAAGCCATTCCAGTGTTGCGTTGGCTGAATGCTTGGGGTCATTGTCCTGTTGGAATGTAAATCTTCACTGCAGTCGAAGGTCTTTTGCACTCTGAAGAAGGGTGTCCTCAAAGATTTGCCTGTATTTGGTTCCACTCATTGTTCCCTCTATCCTTTCTTCAGTTATCAATGATCCTTCAGCTTCAATTATCCCATCTCGTCTTAAGTTGTCATACCCTTCCTCCTTTCCATGGTACACTGAATCTTGTGGTGAGACAGTTGCCCTGAAACAACTTGCCTTTGCCTCATGGAAGGTAAATCCAACTGAACGCAATCTCCATTCATTTCACAATATCTCTCCACTCTCAAGACTGAACTATCAAACCTGTATCCCTCCTCCAAATCCTGGTGGCATCTGGTCAAATCTGTTTCTGGTGTTTGTTCCCCCACCATCCCCTCCCTTATCTGAAATGGCTACACAGCTGACTCCGCACGTGAAAAATCTGAATGCCTCCACTCTGTGTTTGCCTCAAAATCTTGTCCCAAACCCGTCTCTCTCTGTGCCCACCTTACCCAGTCGTACCCAGCTGCTCCTGGACTTTGTGCCCTTCTCTCCTGACAAGGTGGAAAAGTTTCTGTCAATCCTCGACTCTGATTCTGCAACTGGACCAGACGGCATCAGCCCATGGGTCCTAAAATCCTGCTCTTCCGCTCTATCTCACCCTCTCTCTGTAATCTTCACCCTCTCTTTTGCTCAAGCTCATCTGCCATCAGCTTGGAAATCAGCCAACATTACCGCTTTACACAAGAAAAGTGCAAAAACAGATCCTTGCAACTACAGACCAATCAGCCTCCTCCCAATTATCAGCAAAGTCATAGAATCCATCATTGCTTCAGATATCAAATCCTTCCTCTTCTCCAATGGCTTGATCTCGGATCATTAATTTGGTTTTAGACCAGGTCATTCTACTCTGGACATGCTGCTTCTGCTGTCTCAACAATGGATGGAAGTTCTCAATGTGAAACCGGAAATCAGAGCTGTCTCCCTTGACATATCACGTGCCTTCGATACAGTCTGGCACCCCGCCCTGCTCACCAAACTCTCCTCCTATGGTATCCATGGAGACCTCCATGCATGGCTTGCAGACGTCCTCACCGGTCGCAGTCGACGTGTGGCCCTGAATGGATTTCGCTCATCTCCCCCTTCCTGTTCAGGCTGGAGTTCCTCAAGGCAGTGTTCTGGGCCCTGTGCTTTTGTGGTCTTCATTAATGATCTCTCTCCACCCTGGTGTTGGGCTAGCGGCTAGGGTGCCGGCTTAGGATCCTAGGATCCTGGGTTCGAATCCCGGTCGATCGCTGAATTAACGCCAGGGGGGTTGACTCAGCCTGTCATCCTTCCGAGGTCGGCTAATCGAGTACCAGTTCACTGGTAATTCCCTGTTTGTCATTAAAGGCGGCAAAAAGGGTTGTCGTCAGGAAGGGCATCCGGCCGTAAAACATTGCTTCAAAAAGGGGACCGAAAAACAACAACAACCACAGTTCCCGAAAAAGGCCAACCCCCGCTTTGCAGGGGAAAATGGCCTCTAAAGGTGTTTTTTTTTTTTTTTTAAATTAATGATCTCTCTGACTCTCTGGAAAATCCTCTCTATCTCTTTGCTGATGACTCCACTCTCTGCCGCTCCATATTCCAACCTTCTTTCCTGGAAGTCCTAGCAGTGTCCATTTGTTTTATACCTCTCCCACCCTCTCATCCCCTTCCCATGCCCCTTCTTCCCAAGCCCTCTCCCTCCCACAGATCTCCCTGTTCTCCACTGTTGTACTTGTGTGCTTCCCCCTCTCTCCCCATCTTGTCTCCGGCTCCCTTTATTATATGTTTTATATCTCCATTTATGTTTTTTTTTGTTATTAATGTTAGCTCTTACACGAGCCTCGATCTTGTATACAAAAAAAAAATCCTTACAAATCTCCCAGTCCCTGCTGCTGAAAAGCATCCCCAAAGCATGATGCTGCCACCACAATGCTTCAGGGCAAGGATGGCATTGGATGGGTGATGAGCTGTGCTTGGTTTTCATCAGACGTAGTGCTTTCTATTCAGGCCAGAGTTCAATTTTTGTCTCATCAGACCATATAATCTTTTGCCTCATGCTCTCAAAGTCTTTCACGTGCCTTTTGGCAAACTCCACTCCAGGCGTGCAGCTGTCATGTGCCTTTTTCTCAGGAGTGTCTTCCGTCTGGCCACTCACCCATTAAGCCTAGATTTGTGAAGTGCTGCAGAGACTGTTGACCTTCAAGCAGGTTCTCCCATCTTAGCCAAGGAACTTAAGTTCTTTCAGAGTTGTCATTTCGTTCTTGGTTACCTCAGTGACCAAGGTCCTTCTTGCCCAGTTGGTCAGTTTGGTCAGACAGCCAGCTCTCGGAAGAGTCTGGGTAGTTCCATATTCTTTACATTCACTAGTGATGGAGCTCACTGTGCCCTTGGGAACTTTCAACACTCTAGAAATTGTTTCATACCATTCCCCAGATCTATGCCTCCTCACAATTATATCTCGGAATTCTACAGACAGTTCCTTCGACTTAATGATGGAGTTTCTGCTCTGACATGCACTGTCAACTGTGGGACCTTATATAGGAAGGTGTGTTTCTTTCTAAATCATGTCCAATCAATTGAGTTGGTCACAATGGACTCCAATGAAGTTGTAAAGACATCTCAAGGATGATTAAAGGAAATTGGATGCACCCGAGCTCAATTTAGAGTGTCATATCATAAGATAGGGGTTGAATACTTATTGACTCAATATGTTTCTGATTTTCATTCTTAATTATTTTTTAAAACATTCTAAAAATAAAATTCCACTTTGACATTATGGGGTATTATGTGTAGATCAGTGCCAAAAAGAAATCTCAATTTAATCCATTTTAAATTCAAGCTGTAACACAACAAAATGTGAAACAAGTACAGATACATTCAAAGTACACTGCCCCCATGCCAAATAATTAAATATCCCACAGCGCGGCATTGCCGGGGGGCCTCCGGCGCCCGGCAATACCGTAGTGCAGATTTTTTTTTTTTTTTTTTTTGTATACTGAATCGAGGCTCGTGAAAGAGCTAACATTTATTTCACAAACAAATCAACCAGACAAACAAAATATACAAAAAGAGGGAGCGGAAGACAAGATGGGGAGAAAAGGGGAAGCACACAACCACAACATTTGAGAGCAGGGAGAAGTGTGGGAGGGAGAGGGCTTGGGGGCAGGAAGCATGGGAAGGGGGGGGGGGGGGGGGAGAGGTATAAAACACAAGGGGACCGAAATTAGCGGGGGTAGAAAAGATCAAGGTTTTGGATGGGGGAGGATAAGAGATGGTGGTGAACAGCTGTTTTAAAGACCTGGAGGGTGGAGTGGGATTGAAGAGAGTGAGGGAGTTTGTTCCAGAGGCGGGAGAAAAGAGGAATGAAGGAGTGAAGGTGAGCAGAAAGTCTTGATTTTGGCAGTTTAACCATAAGAGGGTTGCAGGCAGATCTTGTGCGACCTGTAGGAATATTTGGGGGACAGAGCCCAGAGAGAGCTGGGGGGGGCAAGGCCAGAGAGGAGTCGGTAGAAGACGGAAAGACCACCAACCTGCCTGCGGTGAGTGAGTGAAAGGCCCTTGGAGTTAGCTTCATCGCGGGAGATTCCAAGAATCTCCATCATATAGAGACTGTGTTGGGAGGGAGAGGTGTACAATAATTGATTGATTAATTGCATAATTAAAATCAATAAAAGATTATCATAAAATATTTTCTTAATCAATTGGCTAATAGCATAACTAAACCACTAGTGCTTCATCCGAAGATGTATCTTTTAGAAATGTAATTAAATAAGTCATTAATAAAAAATTAAAGAATTAATTGATTAATCAATAAAAAATTAATCGATGAAATGATTAATCAATAAATCAAAAATGTCCTTTATGGCCACATCACCTGGTCACTGTCATTCCAAATATCAGCTTCCTAACTCAAAAGATGCCTGAGATAATGGTCAGAAGAGAAAATAAATGTATAAGTACTTAATTAATCGCTAATAATTAAATAACTCATCAATTAATTGATTAATCAAAAAACGAAAAATACCGTTTTTGACAAAGTACTTGCTCACTATTGTGCCGAAATTTCAGCTTCCTAGCTCAAAGGATGGCTGAGATATCACCCGGGCAAGAAAACAAGAAAACAACCAGAGTGAAAACTGAGTACTCCCTTTCAGCGTGCGTCATTGCCAAGCCCCCTCCCCCCCCCCCCCCCCCCCCACCCCCCCACCCCCCCGGCAACGACGTTATGCAGCGCCTGGAGATGGCATAGGAAAGGTGCGGTGTACAAAAAGTCAAGGGGTGTGAATACTTTATGAAGGCACTGTATATGTATTGTTACGGTTTGTGACCTTTTTCTTCTTCCTTCCCCCACACCCCCCTGTGAGTTAGACCAAGTGGTTTGGTCCATGTGTGTAAAGCCTATGATTGGCTGTGGGGCGGAGAAGTGGCCAGGAAGGTGATTCAGAGGAGTGAGTGGCCATTTTGGAGGAGGGCGAATGGCAGAGTGCTTTTTCGGGGGTTGTAGTGTCCAGCTGCAATCTCTCCACCTGAAGGGTGACGTTGATCGAACTCTGGCTGCCTACCACTGGGGCCTGCCTTGGGGCCTACTCGTGGACTTGCCTACTCCTACCCTCTCGTGCTGGGCCTGCCTTGGGGCCTACTGTTGGGCCTGCCCTGGAGCCTACTGTTGGGCCTGCCCTGGAGCCTACTGTTGGGCCTGCCTTGGGGCCTACTCGTGGACTTGCCTACTCCTACCCTCTCATGCTGGGCCTGCCTTGGGGCCTCCTGTTGGGCCTGCCCTGGAGCCTACTGTTGGGCCTGCCTTGGGGCCTACTCGTGGACTTGCCTCCTCCTACCCTCTCGTGCTGGGCCTGCCCTGGGGCCTACTGTTGGGCCTGACCTGGGGCCTACTCGTGGACTTGCCTACTCCTACCCTCTCGTGCTGGGCCTGCCTTGGGGCCTACTGTTGGGCCTACTATGGGGCCTGCCCTGGGGCCTACCGTTGGGCCTGCCTTGGACCGGCCTACTCTTGGACCGGCCTACTCTTGGACCGGCCTACTCTTGGACCGGCCTACTCTTGGACCGGCCTACTCTTGGACCGGCCTATTCGGGTTTTTCACTCTTTTCTCCCTTCTTGGTTTTATGTGTCGGAAGAGATTTTCATGTGATAATCCATAAATAAAGACAGTGTGATTGAAGGCTTGGCTTGGTGTGCTTCAGGCCGTAACAGTATCAGTGTATGGATATATACATATATATATACATATATATATATATATATATATATATATATATATATATATATATATATATATATATATATATATATATATACATACAGACTTGGCATTTAATATGGAATATTTTTTTTTCCTTGACTTGGGCTTACTTTCTTAACTCAGTATATCAATCTGGTGAGTTTCTTTTACACTTTGGTGATTTATTTGTTAAAAGAACCATGTCACTGATTGTCTTTCACAGCAAGAAGTCAATAACAGGATAATATCACAGGTGGCGTGACAAAATGTAAGGACAGGTACATTTGACGATTGGCTTCACAATCGGGTATATAAGGGTTGTTGCGTTCTGTATTAGTGGAAAACAACTGCTGCACATTTCCAAAAGTTATTGCCGCTTCCTCTGGAGATGGTCCGTCAACTCGACAATGCTGTTTGTCATGGAGTGGTGGCTTTACGAAATTACGGCATGAAACAGCGTGCTATTGCTCGGCAGTATGGCATCACTCAAGGTCAGGTGTCAAAGATCCTGAAACGAAATGCTCAGAGGGGTGTCCCTTCTCCAATACCGAGGCCAGGATGTCCCCGCAGAACCACAAGGAGGGATGATCGCCAGCTGCACCGGTTAGTCCGCAATGGCCGTATCAAGTCAGCTAATCGGCTTAGGGCTGAGTGGCAGCAACTGACAAATGTGCCTGTATCCAGAAGGCTAGTCAACCAACGACTGGTTCAAGCAGGCTTTCGTGCCAGGCGTCCCCTGAGAAAGCCACGCCTGACCAGACAACACCGCCAGCGCCGATTGCAGTGGGCCAGAGAGCACCGTCAATGACAGCCAGGACACTGGAATCACGTGATCTTCAGTGACGAGTCTATATTTCTGGTCTATCGTCAAGATGGCTGCGTCCGAGTGCACAGACAAGTGCATGAAGCCTACAACAAAGATTGTATAGTGCCAAGAGTCCAAGCTGGAGGTGGTGGGGTGACCGTTTGGGCTGCTTTTCATGCAGGGGGCATGTCCTGAACCAGTTCAAGTACAGGGCCATTCTGGAAGAAACATTGCTTCCATTTGCTCGTGCAGCCTTTCGAGGAAACTTTGTCTTCCAAGATGACAATGCACGGCCTCATCGTGCTCGCATGATCCAACACTTTCTTGCTGACCATGGTGTAGAGCATATGGAGTGGCCTGCCATGTCCCCGGATATGAATCCGATAGAGAACTTGTGGGCGGAATTAACGCGTCAAATCGACAACTTGTTCCAGCAGCCGACCTCTGTGCGTGAATTGCAGCAGGCTATTGTCACTGCATGGCAAGCGATTCCTGTCCAAACCTTGGCAAATCTCGTGAACAGCATGCCGCAACGTGTACGTGCTCTCCTGAATGCTCGTGGGGGTTACTTGAAGTACTGAACTGTAATTTTACTGTCCGTAATCCCAGTCGTAATTGAACTTTTGTTTTTGTTTAAAAATTTTTTGGCTAATGTGCAAAATAGAGAGATACTTCTGGAAAACGTACAGAAGTTTAACACAGTACTGTCCGTGAATTGAGTTCGATATCAGTTTACATCACTTTACATCACTTTCAAGGATCAGTTTATTTGTTTCGAAATGTCAAATGTGGTTTTTGTTTCTTTTAAAGGTCACATTAACAAAATCTAGAATAATTTCAACATAATTCCAATGAACTTTTGGTTCTAAGACATCTTGAAAAGTAAGTTCACCCCCACAAAACAAATATTCCATATTAAATGCCAAGTCTGTATATATATACACATATATATATATATATATATATATATATATATATATATATATATACAGACTTGGCATTTAATATGGAATATATATATTTTCTTGAATTGGGTTTACTTTCTTAACTCAGTATATCAATGTGGTGAGTTTCTTTTACACTTTGGTGAAGTATTTGTTAAAAGAACCATGTCACTGATTGTCTGTCGCAGCAAGAAGTCAACAACAGGATTATATCACAGGTGGCGTGGCAAAATGTACGGACAGGTGCATTTGATGATTGGCTTCACAGTCGGGTATACAAGGGTTGTTGCGTTCTGTATTAGTGGAAAACAACTGCTGCACGTCTCCAAAAGTTATTGCCGCTTCCTCTGGAGATGGTCCGTCAACTCGACAATGCTGTTTGTCATGGAGCGGTGGCTGTACGAAATTACGGCATGAAACAGCATGCTATTGCTCGGCAATATGGCATAACTCAACGTCAGGTGTCAAAGATCCTGAAACGAAATGCTCAGAGGGGTGTCCCTACTCCAATCCCGAGGCCAGGACGTCCCCGCAGAACCACAAGGAGGGATGATCGCCAGCTGCACCGGTTAGTCTGCAATGGCCGTACCAAGTCAGCTAATCGGCTTCGGGCTGAGTGGCAGCAACTGACAAATGTGCCTGTATCCAGAAGGCTAGTCAACCAATGACTGGTTCAAGTAGGCTATCGTACCAGGCGTCCCCTGAGAACGCCACGCCTGACCAGACAACACTGCCAGCGCCGATTGCAGTGGGCCAGAGAGCACCGTCAATGGCAGCCAGGACACTGGAATCACGTGATCTTCAGTGACGAGTCTAGATTTCTGGTCTATCGTCAAGATGGCCGCGTCCGAGTGCGCAGACAAGTGCATGGAGCCTACAACAAAGATTGTATAGTGCCAAGAGTCCAAGCTGGAGGGGGTGGGGTGACCGTTTAGGCGGCTTTTCATGCAGGGGGCAAAACTGACCTGGTTGTTCTGAATGGAAACCTGAACCAGTTCAAGTACAGGGCCATTCTGGAAGAAACATTGCTTCCATTTGCTTGTGCAGCCTTTCGAGGAAACCTTGTCTTCCAAGATGACAATGCACGGCCTCATCTTGCTCGCATGATCCAACACTTTCTTGCTGACCGTGGTGTAGAGCATATGGAGTGGCCTGCCATGTCCCGGGATATGAATCCGATAGAGAACTTGTGGGCAGAATTAACGCGTCAAATCGACCACTTGGACCAGCAGCCGACCTCTGTGCGTGAATTGCAGCAGGCTATTGTCACTGCATGGCAAGCGATTCCTGTCCAAACCTTGGCAAATCTCGTGAACAGCATGCCTCGACGTGTACGTGCTCTCCTGAATGCTCGTGGGGGTTACACGAAGTACTGAACTGTAATTTTACTGTCCGTAATCCCAGTCGTAATTTAACTTTTGTTTGTGTTTAAAAATGTTTTGGCTAATGTTCAAAATAAAGAGATACTTCTGGAAAACGTACAGAAGTTTAACACAGTACTGTCCATGAATTGAGTTCGATATCAGTTTAAATCACTTTCAAGGATCAATTTATTTGTTTCGAAATGTCAAATGTGGTTTTTGTTTCTTTTAAAGCTCACATTAACAAAATCGAGAATAATTTCAACATAATTCCAATGAACTTTTGGTTCTAAGACATCTTGAAAAGTAAGTTCACCCCCACAAAAAAAATATTCCATATTAAATGCCAAGTCTGTATATACAGTCGTGTGAAAAAGTAAGTACACCCCATGTAAAGTTTTGACTTTTTCAACATATTTCAACATACAGCTATTTGATCTTCATTTCAACAATATTGATAGATAAAGGTGATATAATATAACAAATATCATGAAACATTTACATTTTGTAGTCCATTGTATAATTTAAATAAACATAAATGCAAATTTCGCATGTGGAAAAAGTAAGTACACCCTTGCATTTATCACGACTTCAAATACCTAAAATTAGAATCAGGTGCACCAGTTCAGGTGCAAGTGATTAGAACATCGTTAGAGAGGATCTTGGAGGAACCTGTCTTATTTAAACCTCAGACATTTAGTTTGGTTTGCTCTTTGTTGTTGAAGTGTGCGGCGTCACCATACTTAGATCAAAAGAGCTCTCTGAGGCCTTCATAAAGAAGGTTATAGATGCCTACGAGTCTGGGAAGGGATTTAAAAAGATCTCCAAACAATTTGAAATCGATCATTCGACTGTCCGGAAGATCATCTACAAGTGGAGAAGATTCCAAACAACTGCCAACTTGTTCAGGCCAGGCCGCCCCAGCAAGTTCAGCCCGAGAGCAGACCGCAAGATGCTGAAAGAAGTCTCTCAGAACCCCAGAATGTCATCACGGGACCTACGGGTAGCTCTTGCCACTGTTGATGTCAAAGTGCACGAGTCTACCATGAGAAAGAGGCTGCACAAATTTGATCTGCATGGGAGGTGTGCCAGGAGGAAACCGTTGCTGTCCAGAAAGAACATCAGGGCAAGACTAAAGTTTGCCAATGAACACCTCGGCAAAGACCAGCACTTCTGGAACAATGTGCTCTGGACAGATGAGTCAAAGGTAGAGCTATTTGGCCACAGTACCAGAAGACATGTTTGGCGAAAACCAAAGACAGCATTTTTTTTAATTTTTTTTTTGCTATACTGAATCGAGGCTCGTGAAAGAGCTGACAACCGCGAGGGAAAGACAGCACAGGGGGACCACGAGGGAAAGACAAAGACAGCACATGGGGACCGCGAGGGAAAGACAAAGACAGCACATGGGGACCGCGAGGGAAAGACAGTACAGGGGGACCACAAGGGAAAGACAAAGACAGCACATGGGGACCACGAGGGAAAGACAGCACATGGGGACCACGAGGGAAAGACAAAGACAGCACATGGGGACCGCGAGGGAAAGACAGCACATGGGGACCACGAGGGAAAGACAAAGACAGCACATGGGGACCGTAAGGGAAAGACAAAGACAGCACATGGGGACCGCGAGGGAAAGACAAAGACAGCAAATGGGGACCGCGAGGGAAAGACAAAGACAGTACAGGGGGACCACGAGGGAAAGACAAAGACAATACAGGGGGACCGCGAGGGAAAGACAAAGACAGCACATGGGGACCACGAGGGAAAGACAAAGACAGTACAGGGGGACCACGAGGGAAAGACAAAGACAGCACATGGGGACCGCGAGGGAAAGACAGGAACGGTGCATGCTGCATGTGTGAGAAGTGTTTTGATTTATGGGAGCGAGACATGGGTAATGAATGTAGAGCAGCAACGAAGGCTGGAAAGGGTGGAAATGTGAATGGTTCGGTGGATGTGCGGAGTATCGTTGAGAGAGTGGAAGACAAATGATGAATTGCGAAAGATGATGGGAATAGAGCCTGTGATGGATGCTGTGAAGAGAAACAGGTTGAGATGGTTTGGTCATTTGTTGAGGAAGGATGAAAGTGACTGGTTGAGAAGAGTGATGGAAATGAATGTAGAAGGAAGTCGAGGACGGGGAAGACCGAGAAAGATTGGCTAAAGATGGTGGAAGAAGAAATGCGGGCAAGGGGGTTAACAAGGGGAGATCCAGAAAATAGGAGAACATTGTCATGTGGACCGGAAGGCTAACCCCCGCTCTAGCAGGGAAAATGGCTTTAAAATGCCTGTTGTTGTTGTTGTTATTGTTGTAAAGCATGGTGGTGGAAATATTATGGTTTGGGGCAGCTTTGCTGCATCAGGGCCTGGGCAGCTTTGCTGCATCAGGGCCTGGGCAGCTCACCATCATAGAATCCACTATGAATTCTTCATTGTATCAGGGGGTGCTTGAGGATAATGTGAGGCCATCTGTCGGAGAGTTGAAGCTCAACCGAAGGTGGACCCTGCAACATGACAATGACCCGAAACATACCAGTAAATCCACCAAGGAATGGCTGAAAAGAAAGAAAGGGAGGGTTCTGGAATGGCCAAGTCAAAGCCCGGATCTACAGACTTGGCATTTAATATGGAATTTTTTTTTGTGGGGGTGAACTTACTTTTCAAGTTGACTTAGAACCAAAAGTTCATTGGAATTATGTTGAAATTATTCTAGATTTTGTTAATGTGACCTTTAAAAGAAACAAAAACCACATTTGACATTTCGAAGCAAATAAATTGATCCTTGAAAGTGATGTAAACTGATATTGAACTCAATTCACGGACAGTACTGTGTCAAACTTCTGTACATTTTCCAGAAGTATTTCTTTATTTTGCACATTAGCCAAAAAAATTTTTAACAAAAATAAAAGTTAAATTACAACTGGGATTACGGACAGTAAAATTACAGCTCAGTACGTCGTGTAACCCCCACGAGCATTCAAGAGAGCACGTACACGTTGAGGCATGCTGTTCACGAGATTTGCCAAGGTTTGGACAAGAATCGCTTGCCATGCAGTGACAATAGCCTGCTGCAATTCACGCACAGAGGTCAGCTGCTGGTCCAAGTTGTCGATTTGACACGTTAATTCTGCCCACACGTTCTCTGTCGGATTCATATCCGGGGGCATGGCAGGCCACTCCATATGCTCTACACCAGGGTCAGCAAGAAAGTGTTGGATCATGCGAGCACGATGAGGCCGTGCATTGTCATCTTGGAAGACAAAGTTTCCTCGAAAGGCTACACGAGCAAATGGAAGCAATGTTTCTTCCAGAATGGCCCTGTACTTGAACTGGTTCAGGTTTCCATTCAGAACAACCAGGTCAGTTTTGCCCCCTGCATGAAAAGCAGCCCAAACAGTCACCCCACCACCTCCAGCTTGGACTCTTGGCACTATACAATCTTCGTTGTAGGCTTCATGCACTTGTCTGCCCACTCGGACATGGCCATCTTGACGATAGACCAGAAATCAAGACTCGTCACTGAAGATCACGTGATTCCAGTGTCCTGGCTGCCATTGACGGTGCTCTCTGGCCCACTGCAATCGGCGCTGGCGGTGTTGTCTTGTCAGGCGTGGCTTTCTCAGGGGACACCTGGCACGATAGCCTGCTTGAACCAGTCGTTGGTTGACGAGCCTTCTGGATACAGGCACATTTGTCAGTTGCTGCCACTCAGCCCTAAGCCGATTAGCTGACTTGGTATGGCCATTGCAGACTAACCGGTGCAGCTGGCGATCATCCCTCCTTGTGGTTCTGCGGGGACGTCCTGGCCTCGATATTGGAGGAGGGACACCCCTCTGAGCATTTCGTTTGGGGATCTTTGACACCTGACCTTGAGTGATGCCATACTGCCGAGCAATAGCACACTGTTTCATGCCGGAATTTCGTAAAGCCACCACTCCATGACAAACAGCATTGTCGAGTTGACGGACCATCTCCAGAGGAAGCGGCAATAACTTTTGTAGATGTGCAGCAGTTGTTTTCCACGCATACAGAACGCAACAACCCTTGTATACCCGACTGTGAAGCCAATCATCAAATGCACCTGTCCGTACATTTTGTCACGCCACCTGTGATATAATCCTGTTATTGACTTCTTGCTGCGACAGACAATCAGTGACATGGTTCTTTTAACAAATAAATCACCGAAGCGTAAAAGAAACTCACCAGATTGATATTCTGAGTTCAGAAAGGAAACCCAAGTCAAGGAAAAATATATATTCCATATTAAATGCCAAGTCTGTAAATCCCATCGAGATGTTGTGGAGGGATTTGAAACGAGCTGTGCATGCAAGAAACCCCTCAAACATCGCACAGTTGAAAGAATTCTGCATGGAGGAGTGGGCAAAAATTTCTCCCAGTCAATGTCAGAGACTGGTAGACAGTTATAAGAAACGCCTACTTGAGGTTGTTTCCGCCAAAGGGGGCAATACCACCTATTGGAGCCAATGGTGTACTTACTTTTTCCACATCCGAAATTTGCATTTATGTTTATTTAAATTATACAATGGACTCCAAAATGTAAATGTTTCATGATATTTGTTATATTTTATCACCTTTATCAGTCAATATTGTTGAAATGAGGATCAAATAGCTGTATGTTGAAAAACCCTCCCATCTACTTTCTCAACAATCCTCTCCAAGAAGTTCTGTCGCTCAAGATTTTGGGTCTCACTATCTGCCATGATCTTTCTTGGGAAAACCACATTTCCAAGCTGGCCTCCAAAGCCAGTCGTCGACTGGGCATCCTCCGTCGTGCGAAGTCCTTCCTCGGCACACCTGAGCTCCTCACCACATACAAGGCTTTCATCCGCAGCTCAATGGAATACTGTTCTCCCCTATGGGCCGGTGCTCCTGCCTCACACCTAGCTCGGCTTCACGCTGTTGAAACCAAAGCTTTCAGAATTATTGGAATCTCCCGCGATGAAGCTATCTCCGAGGGCCTTTCACTCACTCACCGCAGGCAGGTAGGTGGTCTTTCTGTCTTCTACCGACTCCTCTCCGGCCTTGCACCCCCAGCTCTCTCTGTGCTCTGTCCCCCAAATATTCCTACAGGTCGCACAAGATCTGCCAGCAACCCTCTGATGGTTAAACTGCCGAAATCTCGGCTCTCTGCTCACCTTCACTCTTTCATTCCTCTTTTCTCTCGCCTCTGGAACAAACTCCCTCACTCCCTTCAATCCCACTCCTCCCTCCAGGTCTTTAAAACAGCTGTTCACCACCATCTCTTATCTTCCCCCATCCAAAACCTTGATCTTTTCTACCCCCGCTAATTCACCCCAGATCCACCTTGTTTGAAATTCCAACTTCTTTCCTGGAAGTCCTGGCAGTGTCCATATGTTTTATACCTCTCCCACCGCCCCCTTCCCACGCCCCCCCCCCCCCCCCAAGCCCTCGCCCTCTCTCAGATCTCTCGATGTCTCCATGTCTCTCGGTCACTGCTCTCAAATGTTGTGTTTGTGTCCTTCCCCCTCTCTCCCCATCTTGTCTACCGCTCCCTATGTTATATGTTTTATGTGTCGGTTTGTCTTTCTGTGTGATTAACGTTCGCTCTTTCACGAGCCTCGACCTTGTATACAAAAAAAAAAAAAAAAAAAAAAAAAAGAGTCAAAACTTTACATGGGGTGTACTTACTTTTTCACGTGACTATATATATATATATATATATATATATATATATATATATATATATATACATACATATATATACATACATACATATACATACATACATATATACATACATACATACATATATATATATATACACACACACACACACACACACACACACACACACACACACACACACACACACACACACACACACACACACACACACACACACACACACACACACACACACACACACACACACACAATTAGACACCCTGTGTGGAGTAGGGAGAGGAAGTTCGTGTAACCAGTTGATTTTGAGCATACTGTGGCATGACGGAGTTTGAGCTACTATCGCTGAATAAATTCAGCTCTGCAAGACACCCAACTGTCTGTTTGGATTGATGAAATGAAGAACGTTAGGGTTTCGTCATGCCCTTTTGAGTTGTGGTGCATGGTAATGCCCAGTGTATATCCATCTATCTCCATCCCCTTGTGGTTTTGCGTGCTATATTTACCCGTAGCAAATCCTCAGGCAGATCTCCTCCATCGTTGATTCCACGGTTCATGATGACAAAACGCTCTACCGAGAGCTTCTCCCGCACATTTGGGTTGTGCAGACTTGTGTTGAGCATGATGATGGCGAAGGAAAGGACATAGCATGCATCTGTGGCACAACATGACAAAAAAGAAAAAGTTAAGTTCAAGAAAATCAATGTTAGGTTTTCTTTGCCAAGTAGAAGTTCCAGGATACACCAAGACAAAGCAAAATTATTAAAAGTTTAACGAACAGTATTGTGCTACAAAAAAGAAAAAATGAGGGCTGAAAGTACAGCCGCATTATACATGCTCGTGGAATTTTAAAACGATGCAAAAATAAAATCAGAAAGTGAATGTTATCAAATTGATCAATCATGCAAATGTCCACCTGGTATATTAATGATGGGGGTTGGGTTAGGGGAAAGGGGGATACCTGTATTCACATCGACTAATTTGGAAGCAAAGGAGCAGAAATGAGACGTGTCCACATCGTGGTTCAGTTGGAAGCGTGCTTGCCTTGAAGCTGTCTGCTTCTTCCGTTTGATCCCCAGCAGGATGCAAAACCATTTAAAGCAGTTGTCTCAGTGCATTGTCAGCAGGGAACGATTTATTGTAAAAAAAATGCCATTCCTTGAACGGAGTCCTTGAACGGAGACCATGACAATATATCAAATTATGCCCAACTGGCAACAATGGATATTCAACCGCAACAAATTGAGGCCCTGAAGCTGAAAACAAAAGTATTACAACGTCTCGTCTCTAATAGACAATATTTATTTCTTATATCTAAATATCTATAAAGCTCAGTTGACTTTTTGCTCCACCAAATAACAGCGAAACGAAGTTGAGTAAAAGGGTGAAAATTCTACAGATGCTGTGATAAATAACTACCTCTGTCGGTTTGAATGTTTGAAAGAGAATAGACGTCTAGATCAATTTTTGAATTAAATTTAAATCCCGATTTATATATACTAGGGCATGCCCGTACTATATATATATCTAAAATTATATCCCCCCCCTCTATTTACATGAAATGGTTTGGTCCAAAGCGAACGGCTTGCGAGTGGTGACAATCCCCCCCCTCTATTTACATGAAATGGTTCGGTCCAAAGCGAACGGCTTCCGGAGTTTGGTAAAGAAATCGCCATCGCGTACACAAACGCGCAGGAAAGCGAATGAATCGCAAATTCGTTTTTATTAGTTGTAAAACATAGTTTAACGCCAACATAGTTTGCAAACGTGAAATAAATGAATACGCTCTCAAATGTGCCATCCGAGGCAGAGTGTGCCCGCCACGTTCGGCACACGCGATCGTTCGCTGCTCTCTGATTGGTTGAATCGTTTTTTGGACATAGCTCGGTAAGTAATTGTCCGATTAATATGAAACCTTGAAAAGGCACATCCTCGGGTCCCCAGCAATATACCTGGCAAGTTTCAAGTATATCGGACCCGTGGTTGTCGAGAAACAGCGGTCACAGACAAACAAACGTACAGACGTACAGACAGAGATTACTGGAATTATAGGCGATTTCTTTACCAAACTCCGGAAGCCGTTCGCTTTGGACCAAACCATTGCATGTAAATAGAGGGGGGGGATTGTCACCACTCGCAAGCCGTTCGCTTTGGACCAAACCATTTCATGTAAATAGAGGGGGGGGATATAATTTTAGATATAGATATAGTACGGGCATGCCCTAGTATATATAAACGCGAGTTGTCTGTGTGTGTGTCCGCGTTTAATTCAGAGATGGCTGAACGGATCTTTATCAAACTTTCAGAGCTTCATCAGTGAGTCCCTGCGAATGTTTTAGGCCAAAAAAAGAACAGAAAAATTTTGAGAAAAAAAAAGTTCGTTTTATGGAGGCTCGTTTTTTCATAAAAGTTCGTTTTTTCATTTAAAAAAAAAAAAGATCACTCGTTTTTAAATGAATGACAGTTATGTACAAGTACACATTCACATAAAGAAATACAAAACAATTACCAGACATTTGAATATAAATAAATCAAACAATTCCAGAAGTGTACGAATTTGGTAGTATGGCTTCTTCTTCTTCCTGATCGGCATCACACTTAACTCAGAAACGTGAGCCACATTCACTCAGAAACGTGAGCCATATTCACTCAGAAACGTGAGCCACATTCACTCAGAAACGTGAGCCACATTCACTCAGAAACGTGAGCCATTCCGCTTCCTCTCCTGCCTTTCCACTTCCCCCCCTCCCCCCTTCTCCCCACCCTTCCCCCCTCCCCTCCCCTCTAAGATTTAAATTCTCTGTAAAAGAGCTTCCACTTCTGACTGCTCCCCTTCCCCCTCTCTCCACCCTTCCCCCCTCCCCTCCCCTTTAAGATATAAATTCTCTGTAAAAGAGCTTCCACTTCTGACTGCTCCCCTTCCCCCCCTCCCCTCCCCTACCCCCCTCCCCTGCCCTTCCCCCCTCTCCCCCTCCCCGTTTCCCTCCCCTCCCCCGCCCGGCAACACCGGGTACTTCTGCTTGTCTTACTATAATTCACCAAATCTCTGTCTGTCTGTTCCCAGGTACCGCAAAAACGGCTGAACCGACCGCAAGGAAATTTTGGATAGGTAATCCTGGGACCCCCTGGAGTAAAATAGGCTATATTGTATTTCCAATTTTTTTTCCAATTTCCAATTTTCCAGTTTTTCCAAACACGATGGGATAATATTTACCGATATGAATAGTGATGTGGCTTTTATTGAAATTCTACAAATACTGTTTAGATTTTGATGATTTGCGTGTGATATGATTCAACGGATCTTTATATAAATCGTTTAAAATAAAAAACCCTTCAATTTCTGTTATTTTGCCTTTTCATTCGGGGGCTCCCAATTGAAGCCCCGCCCAGAGGGCGGGTACCATTGCTAGTTCAATAAGTTCATCAAATTCATGTCAATACGGCTTCTGAAAGTTTTATTCCACCGACCAAGCATGAGTCAATTTATTTGATAATATATCAAATTACCTGGCTCGAAAAGAATGCGTAGGTGGCATCTTTATGGATTCAAGTAAAGCGTTCGATACCATAAAACGTCTCGATCATTACATTTTTATTTACAAGTTACGACACTGTCGTAAGAAGCATTGTCCTCACATAGTTTAAAAGTTATACGGCAGAAAGGAAACATTTATGTGCATCATCTTTGTTCCGATTTACATGGTATTGAATGTGGAGTACCGCAGGCCTCCATCCTTGGCCCATGCCCACTTCTCTTTCATATAAATTGTTTTTGAATGGAGTGTCGAATGTTTATGGAGTTTGCAATGAATATCCTTTGATAGAATAATACTAACTGTTAAGGTCGCTAAGATTTCTTGATGAAGCCACTCGACGGAAAGGTAATAAGACGTTGACAGAATTTTTTCTTCTTCTGTTGTGCGAGTGAACTAGCCACACTGAGATTATACACCACCCGTGAAACTTTGTGCTTCCTTGACGAAGGCATTGTCAAAGCATTATTTTGTATTCCTCACATATCGATGAAAATATGGCCCAGGAAGCGCCGTGATTACGTCGGCAGCTGATAGGCGTCGCCCGGGATTAGCCGGTATAATGCATGTGTCGGTATAATGCATGTGTCTTGTGGTGAAAAGAGTCCTTAAGTTTTGCAGTTTTGTTTTTAGTTTATTTTAATTCATATTTAAATTTAGCAAACGAGGGAGTTCCAATGCTTCAACAATATGAATTCATAATGACTGTCCAGACACCTTAAGATCCCCGTATCGC
>NW_027617884.1:10000-15000 GCF_964187855.1 Myxine glutinosa | reverse complement strand
TACAAAAGAGATGGAGGAGATGAAAGAGGGGATACGACGAGGTGTAAGTGAGGAGGTTTCGGGGCTACGCGAGGAGGTAAAGCGAGGTGAGAAGCGTATGGAGAAAGAGGTGAGGAATAATACGGCTAGGTTACAGGGGGGAATAGAGGGTCTGACGAAGGGAGTAGAACAGCTGACAGTCGGACAAAGGGAACTAGCGGACCAAGTGGAAAAGAACACTGCAATCATCGGGGGTTTAAAAGCGACACAAAAGGACATTAAAAACGAATTAATAGCAACACAAAAGGAATGTCAGATGGTACATGAGGGGTTGACGAAGAAGTTGGAGGAGGTGACAGAGATAATGGAGACGAAGGACCGAGAGGTGAGGATGCACATAGAGACGGTCACGGTAGCCTTAGAGGACGAACTTGAGGAGACGCACCGGGGAATAAAAGAGGTGAAGCAAAAATTAGAGGAAGTGGAAGAAGAGGTGAGTGAAATTAAGAAGAGACGGACAGAAACTAAGAGAGAAATAAAGGAGGAGGTAATGGAATTGGTACAAGGTCGGTGCTCAACTCATAATGTGATGCTCACTAACCAAATAAAGAGTTTGCAGGTGGCGAAAGAGGTGCGGAGACGAGGTGCCAAGGTGAGTGGCGAAATATTCGGCAATGTATATGATGTGAGGAAAGCTTCAGTCGGCTTGGGGGTTGCTATGGATCCGGGTGTTTGTGAGAGGCCGTTGGTGAAGTGTGCGACAGGTCAGGTGTGCGAAAAAAGAGGTGTGCAAGAATGTCCGACCATGGGGTGTGTGAGGAAAAAGTAAGCGCCGACCAGTGAGTGTGCTGTCGAGAGTGAGTCGGTCGTAGCGCGTGTGCGAGGGAGCACATGGAAGCGCGGTGTGGCGAGTGTTACGGAGGAAGTAACGAAAGAGTGTGCGCAAGAGGATGCGTGAGAAAGGTGTGTAACGGACAGGTGCATGGGGAAAGAGTGCGCTGTCAAGAGTAAGGGGGAATGCGCGCCTGTGGTGAGCGTTACAGAGGATGTAACGGGAGAGTGTGCGCAAGAGTGTGCGTGAGAAAGGTGTGTAACGGACGGGTGCATGAGGAAAGAGTGTGCTGTCGAGAGTAAGGGTGAGTGCGTTGTCAAGAGTGGTGGTGAGAGTAGTGAGAGTGGCACGGAGCGTGAGTTGGTTGTGACAGGTGAGCGAGGATGTACACCTGGAATGGAAGGATGCACACCTGGAATGGTAGAGCGTGTGTGGGAATGCACACTTGAGTTGGTCGTGAGGCACGTGGTTGGGTGTGCGGGTGAAAGCACACCTGTGATTGTCACAGAGGAGGTGACCGAGGAAGGGGCGCGAAGAGGTGTGTTGGTGAGGTGTGCGAGCGACGAATGTGTGCCAAGGTGTTCGGTGGTCAGGTGTGTGACCAAGTCTGTGAGCGGAATGAGTGTACCTGGGTGTGTTAGAGAAGGTACGACCAAGAGCAGGGAGACGGCTGGATGTATGAGCAAGAAAGGGGTAGCGTATGCGTGTAAGCATGCAGGTGAGGCATCGACGGTAACCGTGTTAGCGGTTAGAGCGACTTTTAGCCGAATCGGGCCCTCGGTGCGTGCCGGGCTTCGCGTGCCGCGAGAACCAGCGGGGATCCGAGCCACGGCGGGTTCGAAAGGACCGCCGTACGCGATCCACGCTGTGCCTCGCTTGGAACAGCCGCGTCCGGGCTCCACTAGGCGGAGCGGGCAGCCCGATAGGAAGGGTCATCATGGCGACCACTTTTTATTGAGACGTTCCGGCAGGTCGAGATCGGGCAATTGGATGGCTCCGCGCCGAGGTGGTGCGTGGGATCTCGGCCCGGGTAAGCCTCCGTCCCTGCCCCGAATGCGGGACGTATCCAGCCGCTGGCACAAAAGAACCCGCGTTCATTGCTCGGCTGTACGAAGCCGAGCTTTAGAAGGGAATTGGCGCACCGAGAGGATCTAATAAGTCGACGGGTGATGAGGATAGTGTTTTGGCCCCGAAATTAGAAAAAAGCAAAATTTGATTATGGTACGGTGATTAGCAGTAAATGACAAATTTTTGATTTGTTGGATTTGGACGAGCGAAATTGATAGTAGGACCTCCCCGATGTGGTGGGATGGCAACTCTGTCATCCCTCACAAACGGGGGGGCAAAGGAGCACTAGCTTATGGGGTTGATGGCAGTGAGAACTAGCCCGGGTGGGTTAGGATATTGTGTGTAGGGATCTAGCGAAGATGACATTAGGTGACGTTAAGGTTAGTTAGTGACAAGGATACCTGTAGTGGGGACGCAGGTAGAGTAGAGTGGATTATAATGACGTGGGAGCGCAATAGTTTAAAGGGACGACTGGGAAGCGCAAGTTTCAGAGGGGAGTAGTTAGATGAGATGATGCCGTGTGTTTGAGGTTGAACAGGTGTGATTGCACAGGTGTGCAACTGGACAGGTGTGTGGAGCAGTGTATGAGTGAGTGAAGGTGATTGTGTATTGTGCTGACCAAATGGTCCAGGAAGAGGAGGAGGGTGCAGGTGGCACCAGGTATGAGTGCACAGGTGTGCAACAACAGGTATGGAGAATGGTTGTGTGGAATAAATGGTATGGAGTATTGGAATGGATGGTCGTGGAGTGAGTATGGTGGAAATTGTGGAGTGGAGTGGATGGTGCGAAGGTGTGAATGGGGGAAGAGTGGACCCCCATCACGGATACCCGGGGCGGGTAGTGTAAGTGTTAAGTAGAGGGTATAGGTAAATTGTGGTTGGATATTGGCATCTGTGGTGCGAGTGGAAGAATGATGTTTGGATGGGTGCATTAGTGTTGTGGAAATGGCTGGGCGTGTAGCCTGTTAGTGTGTGTAGTTGGTTTGGGCACTCCACCACTGTGAGGATGTCGGCCAGGTGAGGCTGCAGGTGGGCTCTGGGAGCCGGTAGTTGTGGATGGGGCCCGAGGATCCGGAGGACGGACCCGGGTAGCCCAGTGCCAGAGGGCACCAAGGGGTGACAGAGCCAGGAGGGGTCTTCCCCAGTTAGTTAGGTTAGGGTGAGGAGCTAGGTAAGCTCGGGTGGCAACTACAGTGGTGGAGGTGTGCAGGTGGGTAGACCTGCTGGGAGAGCTACACGTCACAGCCCAGAAATTGTGCAAGGGCACCGGGAGATGAATCGGGGGAGTGAGACCCCAAATTGAGAAGCACCACAGTTTGGTCAATGGGAATTTGGTTTTTAGAACCCATAGTGTAAGTTGGCCAATGGATTGGCGGGGAGAGACCCCGGGTAGTGTAAAGTGTGTTAAAATCATTTAGAGGATAGTTAGGATGAAGGATCTCCTCGCACCATCTGCATCCACTCACCTGAGATGAGGTAACTCCACACCATGCCATGTTTTATTATTTTTCAGTAATGCAAATGTTTTGGATTGTGAGACGCATCATGACGTGGGTGTGACATTGTGCGTAATTCCATCTCTCCCTCCTTATGAGGATTGATGACGAATTGGGTGATGGCAAATTTTGGATAGTGGGGGAGTGAAGACGAATTTGGTATAAGGGAAATAAGGGGAAGACGTGACGGTAGCGACGGATTGGTAATGTGTAGATTTTTGTACATATGGGGTAAGGGCAAGGGTAGTGTAGGTGACAGGGGGGTGACGTACGGTAGGGACGAGCTTTCTCATTTCGCTCTCCGTACGCATTTCGCCTTGCATTGCCTTATTGACGTGTACCCTTGTGACCTTACCCCTCGCTCATTTCTCTTGTCCCCCTTTTGTCTCCCACATGACCTGTGCGCCATGGGGCGCCGAGGGGAGCGTGCGTGAGTCGGCCATTGTGCGCCCGGAACTCTCAGAACCAGCTGTCTGCATCGATGCACCACATTATGGACCACATGTCTGTGGCCGAGCACCACTTATGGACCCCATGGGTTGGGGCATGGCCCCTCTGCTGGAACCAGCCATGAGGGCCCGAAATCTTGCTGGCGGACCTTGGCCACAGGGCACCGATGCCCCACAGGTGAACCACACGTAGTCGGCCCTGTGGGCCATAAATAAAATAAATAAAATGGACACGTTTGGGCAAGCTTTATTGCAAATAGGCCGCCAGTAAGAAAATGAAAGAAAGACAACATCTGGAAGAACAAATAATAATAACCAGCAGAGGGAGCCGAAGAGCAAGAGACACCTGCAGGGTTAGGGGTTGTTGTTTTTATTTTCTTGAACAATGGTGACTGCACCGATTGGTGCTTGGGGGTGTATTGGTGCGTTTTTGGGTGCTTTCATGGTGCATTGATGCAGAGCAGACTGTCTCCCCCCCAGAAAGAACAATCACAGGTCCTGGGTTAGTCTTGTAAATAAAAATAGCGTCATTGTAAATAATGCTCCCCACCGTCAGTGTGTAGTTTGAAGACCATTCCGCAATTCGGTTAACTGTGGGCGTAAGTCTGTTAGGCAGGGTGCAATGGAGCAGCGGGACACATTTATTTATGTTTTAAAACTGTCGCACTCAGGGTCAGGTTAAAAGTAGAGGGAACTACACCTACGTGTCACACTAAATAAAAGTTGTAGGCCCGGGACGTGCCTAAGAGGAGGAGGGTGCAGTGTTGCGGATATGAGGACTGTATATTTTTTTGATTGTGTGCTTTATTATTATTATTATTGTTTATTCTGCGCCCACTGCCTCCGGAGCTGTGTAAAGGTCAAAGGGCATCCCATAATTAGTCCACAAGCATACACGTCAGCCAATAATAGAATACCCCTGTTCGATAGTTATATCTTATTCTGTGTTTTAGGGTAAGGCTGTGTCTCCCATTAATTGAAGTACTCCATTGCACCAGTGAAAGAGATAGACTCCCTTCATTCCCATTCCCAAAACCTCCATTCCCCCTTTTCATCGTTTGGCAATTACCTCCCCTCCAATAACCGCCATTGACCACGAGGCAGGGTCGGAGAAGAAAGGCGTGTCTCCACCTCGTCATAGAGGGGAGGAGTGAGCCAGCCCCACTCGACCAACCAT
>NW_027617884.1:0-7500 GCF_964187855.1 Myxine glutinosa | reverse complement strand
GGCTAGACGGCTCAGAAGCGAGTGTCCATACCTCTGGGCTATCCGACCAGCCTTAAAATAGAGAAGGGTGCTAAAAAGGACAAATGTCTGAAAAGCAGTGAAGAAATGCATGGCGTGAGCACTACGTCTCCGGCTATGTGGAATTTGCACCGACTCGATAAAGATTCCCATTCCGTTTGTACGCACTTCCCATCTTTAAATCGACATGTTCACCAGAAACGGTGCCAGTGATGTCAAAATATTGCAAGAGAACAAAACACCTTTTTACAACGATAAATAAATACAACAAAAACAAATTAGTTGGCCCAAAAAGTTAAATTGCACACGAAGAAATAGACTTGAAACAAGCAAGAAGTGCTGGAATAATTGTTCAATAATAATGTCTCGATTGTTGAATTTGCGCATGTCCGGGTTTCAAGATTATTCCGGCATCACTGCACACTGCCATTTAGTCTTTTTTAAATTTGAAAAGTTTGCAAGGTCGAGGCTCGTCATTGATCACAAAAAGACAAACTGTCACGTAAAGCATAAAACATATGATAAAGGGAGCGGGAGAACAAGATGGAGAGCAGGGACATCGGGAGATCTGTGGAGGGAGAGGGCTTGGGGGGAGGAGGCATGGGAAGGGGGGGGGGGGGGGGGGGGGGAGGGGGAGAGGTAAAAAAATAAAAACACATGGACACTGCAAGGACTCAAGAAGTGGATATTTCAAAAAAGTGGATCTGGGGTGAATTAACGGGGGTAGAAAAGATCAAGGTTTTGGATTGGGTAAGATAAGAGATGGTGGTGAACAGCTGTTTTAAAGACCTGGAGGGAGGGAGGTGGGAATGAAGAGAGTGAGGGAGTTTGTTCCAGAGGCGGGAGAAAAGAGGAATGAAAGAGTGAAGGTGAGCAGAGAGTCTTGATTTCGGCAGTTTAACCATAAGAGGGTTGCTGGCAGATCTTGTGCGACCTGTAGGAATATTTGGGGGACAGAGCCCAGAGAGAGCTGGGGGGGGGGGGGGGGGCAAGGCCGGAGAGGAGTCGGTAGAAGACAGTTGCGATGTTCAATGACAGAATATCACTCCCCTGAAAGAAAGCAAACAGCCAAGCATTGTACTTGATTGACATCAATCTTCTTCATTCAAATACAGCACAAAGTGGTGGGGTAACATCATTTGACTGAAGGGGGGCGGGCTGTGCCGCTGATGCAATGCCCTCTGCTGGTTAGGGCAGGAATTTGGAATTTGTTCAGGGTGCCGATGATGGCTCTCTGCCTCTCTTGGTGAAGGACACCATAGGATCTTTTATGTCCACCGACGAATGCTGGGCAGCGGGAGGCCCGTTTACACGTCCATTCCGAGAGACGGTACACACATTGATGAATCACCCTGCCCTGTGAAACACCAGGATGGGAGTTTATAGCTGAGTCGAGATTCAATCCCAAGCTAGACAGCTTAGAGACGAGTGTGCGTCGCTCTAGGCCATCCTGTCAGCCTTAGTAACATTAAAGTACTTGAATGAGTATGAAGATCAAAATATTCCAGTAAACTATCAACGTGTAGGAAAGTGTGAAGAATATAAAAGAACCAGAAAAGGTCTTCAAGGGTTAAATAAGGGCTCCCCTCCAGCTCCATCTGTGCTCTGTCCCCCCAAATATTCCTACAGGTTGCTCAAGATCTGCCAGCAACCCTCTTATGGTTAAACTGCCAAAATCAAGACTCTCTGCTCACCTTCACTCCTTCATTCCTCTTTTCTCCCCACCTCTGGAACACACTCCTTCACTCTCTTCAATCCCACTCGTCCCTCCAGGTCTTTAAAACAGCTGTTCACCACCACTCTCTTATCCTCCCCCATCCAAAACCTTGATCTTTTCTACCCCCGTTAATTCACCCCAGATCCACGTTTTTTGAAATCCCGACTTCTTTCTTTCCTGGAAGTTCTAGCAGTGTCCATGTGTTTTTATTCCTTTCCCAACCCTGGGAATTTTTTTTTGTTTATTCCTTTACCCCCCCCCCCCCCCCCCCCCCCCCCAGCCTTCTCCCCCCAAGCCCTCTCCCTCCCAAAGATCTCCCGATGTCCCTGTTCTCTGCTGTTGTACTTGTGCACTTCCCTCTCCCATCCCCATCTTCTCCCCGCTCCCTTTATTGTATGTTTTGTGTGTTCGTTTTTTTTTTTGTGATTAATGTTAGCTCTGACACGAGCCTCGATCTTGTATACAAAAATATATATATATAAAATAAAGCACTCTCCTAAGTCAACTTCCCTCACCTGAGTGCCTGAACGAGATTGAGATTCGTGAACTCGTGCAGGTCGACGAAGGCCTGAAGCACCTTGAGATTGAACTCATCCCTACGAAAGGAGCGAAAGCACGTGCACGTTTAAACACCACTTTTAACACAAACTAATTTTCTGCTAACTTCATATAAACTTCATTCGAGCAACATGTACCCTTTCTGAAGTAGCATAAAAATAATCACCTCTTCATTCTCGAACTTCACACAAATCCTTGAACTTTTCCTTACTTGATGTCAGCCTTCTCACTCAATATGACACAGCATACAAAAGAAGTCTTTCCACTTTATATGCAGGTAGCCAAAGATAGCTTGATAGTATTACAACTGCCCAAAATTCATCCATTGTTTGCATTAGTCCTAGCAGTGTCCATGTGTTTTTAACCTCTCCACCCCCACCCCCCTTCCCATGCCTCCTCCCCCCCAAGCCCTCCCCCCTCCCACAGATCTCCTGATGTCCTGCTCTCCATTTCGTCTCCCGCTCCCTTTATCATATATTTTACGTGTCAGTTTGTCTTTTTTTGTGATCAATGTCAGCTCTTACACGAGCCTCGATCTTGTATACAAAAATAATAATAATAATAATAATTCACGTGTATTGTATCTGACTGAAACTGCTGTATAGTGCAGTACCACAGACACGAGATCACAAATCATTCTGTCAAATAGAGAGGACGTTAACGTAATACTGTCTCGTCTGCATCGTTAATGGTAAATATAATATAATGATACCTGCCATCACTGGCCATCAGGTATCAGCCTGCAAGGGGTGCTAAGACTCAGCAAATGCCAAATTGCTTCAGGCTTCCAATGTGTTGCAGGGCCGCCAAGGGAACACGCACGAACAAGTCCTTTTGGCTTGAACAGGTTGAAAAATCAGGTGCCGCTCACTGCTCCCAAAAGAGGTGATATTCAGCTTGGCCTCAGGGTGACCACCTCTCATTAAAAATCACGACACTCAAGGCAGTGGGTGAAGCGGGCCGTCGTAGGGCCCCACGATGAGAGGGCAAAGCCCCTGAAACTACAAGGTATATAGGTAGTGTTCAAATATGACCGAGATGGCTTCTAGAGCATGTTAATGGTAACACTATAAGGTCAGCTTCATCATGGTAATTGGAATCATGACCAAAATAAACTAAAATACAGAAAATACAGGACAAATGGAGAATGAAACGGGACACAGGACACAGGACACTTCAGTATAACAAGCGTTACGCCTAGGTCCCCCGTCGGGGAAGTGATGTGAGTTGACAAAGTGGAAGACGCAGAAAACATGCTATGATATGATATTTCGCTCACAAGGTTCAGACATACATGGAGGCGGCCATCTTGGATTTTGACGTGGCGACCCAATTTTCAATAGCGTTCTTCCTTATGCCTCGATACACCCACACACCAGATTAGAAGTTGGTACTTCGCTTATTTTTCAAGATATTCCGCTCACAAGGTTCAGACATACATGGCATCAGACATACATGGCGGCGGCCATCTTGGATTTTGACGTGGGTTGCACCCACACACCAAATTCGAATGCGGTCCTTCGCTTACGCACGCACGCACACCCGCACGGACGGACGGACGGACGGACGGAGGGGAAAACCATAGTCCCCCTTTCGCTCCGTGGTGCAACGGGGGACAAAAACGAGACGATGCCGTAAAGTACAGGCCAGCTGGTCACAGTGCTTGACATACATGAGGACTACCTGTCCACACACGCAAAGATGCAGATCGCCTCATAAGGGACAGCAATGACGAATGTCTGCTTCAAGACAGAGATCTTGTGGTTTTCAATGTTTTGTCCAAGCAAAATGTTTTAATGTTTTGTCCAAGCTACCGTCTAAAACTTTAATGTTGGTAAAAGACATTTGCGGCAGGTACTGCCTGTCGGTCAGACTCCGTGCGGAAACAGTCTGTGTGGCTCTTGGATTCCAGTATCCACAGCAGTAAAGGAGTTTACATACATATACAGGCTACAGCTATAGTCAAGTACACCTAATTATGCAGTTGAACACTCAAACACAGAACCCTTCCACTGATTAAATCTTGGAATAATTAGGCAAAGAACATCTAATTTGTATTACTGTAAACACCTGCTCCCTTAGGGAGCAGCCTGAGGGGGGATGGTAGTGGAGGATGTGGGGAAAATATATTTTGTGCTGTGGCTGATAAATAATCCATGTTGTCTGCAGCAAGGGTCAGTAAACCACTTGCACTGTGGCACATGGACAGGTGAGAATTGTAAGTCATCTCACCACATTTCGAAAGAGGGGTGGGTGGGGGGGGGGGGTATTTTTAGTGCCCATGATTTGACCCTCGGTACTACCCACACATATGCAAATTTTGGTGGAGATCGGCACAGCCCTGATTTTTTCCATGATTTTCAGAGTGCATTCGTACGTTCTACACAAACACACATAAACACCCACACCTTATTTAATACTCGCAAATACCACCGTTACTTCGTTGACAGGAATATTAAGAGAAGTTAGAAGAGTGAGAGAGTGGGAAGGAGTGAGAGAGAGGGAAGGAGTGAGAGAGAGGGAAGGAGTGAGCGAGAAGGAGAGGCATGGGGAAGAGAGAGAGTGGTGGGAGAGAGAGAGAGAGTGGTGGGAGAGAGAGAGAGTGGTGGGAGAGAGAGAGAGAGTAGTGGGAGAGAGAGAGTGGTGGGGAAGAGAGAGAGTGGTGGGAGAGAGAGAGTGGTGGGAGAGAGAGAGAGTGGTGGGAGAGAGAGAGAGTGGTGGGAGAGAGAGAGAGTGGTGGGAGAGAGAGAGTGGTGGGAGAGAGAGAGTGGTGGGAGAGAGAGAGTGGTGGGAGAGAGAGAGAGTGGTGGGAGAGAGAGAGTGGTGGGAGAGAGAGAGTGGTGGGAGAGAGAGAGTGGTGGGAGAGAGAGAGTGGTGGGAGAGAGAGAGTGGTGGGAGAGAGAGTGGTGGGAGAGAGAGAGTGGTGGGAGAGAGAGAGTGGTGGGAGAGAGAGAGTGGTGGGAGAGAGAGTGGTGGGAGAGAGAGAGTGGTGGGAGAGAGAGAGTGGTGGGAGAGAGAGAGTGGTGGGAGAGAGAGTGGTGGGAGAGAGAGAGTGGTGGGAGAGAGATTGTGGAGGAGAGAGAGGAGGGAGGAGGATGACGAAGGGGGGGGGGGGAGGAGAGAAGGGGAGTGAGGGAGAGGGGTGTGTATGAGAGATTAGGAGAAGAGGGGAAGAGTGAGGAGGGATGGGGGGGGGGGGGGAGGGGATGAAAATCCGGCAGATGTGATGTCCAGTTTAACGTCCATCTGAGGGATGGCACGCACATTGATGAATTACCGGCTTGACAGTTTATAGATGGATTGATATTTGAACACAGGTTAGACAGCTTAGAGTGAGTGTGCGTACCTCTTGGCCATTTTGCCATGGTGTGGGGAATCATTGCTTTGTAGCCAATGAAATCATTTTTCAATTTTTTCTTGAACTCATAGTTCCCTTGACCTGTTGCTTTTCTCATTATAATCCTCTAATTAATTTTGCCTTCCTAATTCCTGGGATGTCCCCATGGAGAATGGAACTGCTGTATCACCATGGAAGCTTGTAGAGATCAATGCTTGTGGAGTGTTCGCCAAGTGGCCGAAGCACTCAAGCAAGGACTCCAACTGAACGGTTGAAAAATAATTTTGTTTGCATTATCACCTTAACATTGTCATGAATGGCATATTTGTAATTTTATTTTCAAAAATGATAACCATTACAATAAATGTCAATAACACACTGCTATTGACTATCACCATGGCTTACAAACCGGTTGATAAGGAATGGCTGGCTCGGCAATCGATTAGCAAAGTATACAGTGATTCAGAGGTATGAAGCTCTATAGTGCAGAACCATTAAGACCTGTTCCAGGGCAAGGCATTCTGTATTCGGCTGAAACAATATGGCGGATTAACACCCGTGCGAGCTGAAAACGGGCTGACCGAGGTTAAGCCTGTTTTTGGTTTTAATTTGATAAGCCTATTAATTATCTTCAAAAGGGGTGTTTAACTTTACTCAAATACCCAGTTTTCATTGATGTACTCTCTTAGTAAGATGTACTCCCTTAGTATGCATGCAAAGTTTTGGGTCACTAGGTTTATTCGGGTTAGGGTTTAGTCTTGGGGTTAGTAAGTTAGTTAGGTTCGTTAAAATTTAGTCTTGGCATATTTATTATTAGTTATTTGGAAAATAAAACCAAAAACACGGTAGGTACGTGAAGCCAAAAAACAAAAAACACAGAAGAGCATAGTTTGCTCGTCTTCGATCGCGATGTATACCATATAGCGCCACCCGGTGGTGGTGGAGAGGTTACTACAAATCGATCAAAAAAAGGTTTATAATTTTCATGGCATATAATGCAAAAATCCATGTTTTATTAACAACATACGGTATATACTTTATTCAGCAAATAATTCACATAATCTATTAATCGGAAGGGTGGGTAAACTGCTCATGCTTTTATAAGTCTGAATGTATTTGTAACGAAACAATAAAGTCGATTCGACATTAAATAACTTATATAAGTTACGATACCCAACAATTAATCCAAAAGAGGCAGAAGAAATTAGTCAAGTTCTTCATGAAGCAAACAAAGGACAAAAAAAAAACTATAGAACCAGAAGACATGTTTGGCAAAAACCAAAGACAGCATTTCACCACAAGAACCTGATAAAGCATGGTGGTGGAAATATTATGGTTTGGGGCAGCTTTGCTGCATCAGGGCCTGGGCAGCTCACCATCATAGAATCCACTATGAATTCTTCATTGTACCAGAGAGTGCTTGAGGATAATGGTGAGGCCATCTGTCGGAAAGGTTGAAGCTCAACCGACGGTGGACCTTGCAACATGACAATGACCCTAAACACACCAGTAAATCCACCAAGGAATGGCTGAAAAGAAAGAAATGGAGGGTTCTGGAATTGCCAAGTCAAAGCCCGGATCTAAATCCCATCGAGATGTTGTGGGTGGATTTGAAACAAGCTGTGCATACAAGAAACCCCTCAAACATCGCACAACTGAAAGAATTGTGCATGGAGGAGTGGGCAAAAATTTCTCCAGGTCGATGTCAGAGACTGGTCGACAGTTATAAGAAACGCCTACTTGAGGTTGTTTCTGCCAAAGGGGGCAATACCACCTATTAGAGCCAAGGGTGTACTTACTTTTTCCACATGCGAAATTTGCATTTATCTTTATTTAAATTATACAATGGACTACAAAATGTAAATGTTTC